>NW_028291224.1:0-208785 GCF_041222555.1 Hakea prostrata
GAACAAGAGATCAAGTCCAAAGTTAGCTAATAAACCCTAGACAAGCATAGATACAACATTAGGAAAAAAGCCTTAGAAAATTGGAGGTCAAACAGATCAAATTAGACAAAAAAACCAATGCTGTCCATGCCTGGCAGCCTGGCTAGTCGACCAGCCAGTTGACCAGGTGAACAGTACTCGTAGCCAAAAACTGAATTTTTGTCCGAAAGTCATCTTCCGGGATTCAAAACACTCCAAAATTTCAAAGGAACCTTAGGAACAGTAATCTAAGACTAACTAGCATAGATTAGGCTCCAAACAATTATCAAAACCATGACTTTCTATTTTGATAAAAAAAAAACATGGTTTTCAATGAAAACAACCATGGATGCTAAGGAGAATGAAGGATTCACTCAAGAGGATCATTAGCAATAGATTAGAGATGAATACTAGCATGAAATCAAATCTAATATGCTAGAGAAATCAAATTAAAAGAATGATCATGTCTTCATGAAGAAATCATAAGAATCAAGGCTAGAATCAAGTATGAAGATCATAGCATCAATGGAATGAATGGAGATTCATTCTTAATATTGGAGATTGTAGAAGAGGTGTTTGCAAGGTTGCAATACCTTCTTCATAATCATAGTAGTAAGAATTAGATCATGCAAGAGTAAATCAATGAGAATTTAAGAGATTACTAACCTTCAAGATGAACACGAGATGAAGAACTTGAGATCTTACAAGAGTTATTCACTAACACCAAGGAGAGGCTTTGAGAGAGGCTTCCCACGTTCTCTAAGGGTTTTAGAAACAAAGGAGGCTAACAAACACGAAGTTCTATTATATAGAGCACCAAAAGACCTAAACATAAGATATTCTCGGATTTTGTCAGCAGCTAGCAGCCTGGCTGGTCGACCAGGCTAGGACAACAAGGTTTAGACAGGGAAATGAATGCCTAAATCACTTCAAATTCAAGTGGGCTTCTCCCAACTCAACAAATGACTTACCTAGCATAGAGGAATGCCTTCAAACCATTTCCAAATAGGCTTTAGGTCCATCAATTAAGCTCTCCTTCATCAAGGTGTAGTATCTTCTCAAACATTGCCAAAGTTTCCAAGTATGGAGCACCATCATCAATCTCTATGGGTTCGGGGCCAAAAACCATGTCTTCTACTGAGATGGCCCATAGTTATCTTCTTCCTTCACTTCAGGTCTTCGGACCTACAAACAATAGGGTTTCGGGGTCAAGGTTAGGGCTGGATTTCACAATTATACTGTTGTGCTATGTGGGAGGACGATTGCTAGGACTTGATCTTTGGGGCTATGGATCATACCTCCGGGTATTGCAGTTAGGGTACCGCCTAGTGGGATGTGACAAGTTTCGAGAGGGTTTAGCCCTTTTCTCTACTCTATCTCTTAAACCTCATTCCACTAGGGTCTTGCCTGATCTTTGGGACCTTCGAAACATGTTGTCAATGAACTCTTGATCCAGCTTCCAAATCCGTCAACTTTCAAGTCATATCTCCTTCCAAATTCCAACAATACTCCAATCCCCACGTCATTACTATCCACTTCCATGGGTTCAAACTCTGACCCAATGGTTTCTAGCTAGATAGCCCACAGTTGCCTTCTTCTAACACTCCAAGTTCTCGGACCTACATCATAGACTTTCGGGTTAGGATTATGGGGGATTTCAAATCGAGAATCTAAAATTGTGGGGAAATTCATACATGGCCATCGCATTGATGAAAGAGGTTTTCTTGATGATCGAGTAAATGTCATTTGTCTTCTTTCCTTTTATGAGTTGTCTCAACTTATAGTTTGTATCAACCAACTCTCAATCAATCTGAACAGCCCTGACGTTGGGTGTTCGAACACTTCCTTCTTCAAAGAGACTCGAGGTGTTGGAATGCATACATACACCCCCTGTCGAACATTGTTAGAGTCCCTATTCTACTGCTTCGCGATTGGTCTTGCAGATCTGCCTCACCTCTATGAGGGAGTTCTCTCATTCTTCGCACTCCCTATTGTTGGCCCTCAACATCTTCTCTCTCGTTACGCCTTGGGTTTCTATCAGGTGGCTGTCAAAAATTTAACTGCTCAGCCAGGTTTCCTTCTCCCTGTTGGCGAGTGTCTTCTAGCAGGCGAAGCCCTCCTCTTGTTTCCTCGGGCTTGCCTTCTTGCTTCTTCTTGATCGTAAGGATCTGGGTCCTTGCGGCCCCTAGGAGCCTTGCCATTGTTTTAAGTAGCACATGCATCTCGAGGAACTGAGCTTGCATTTGGTTCATCTGTTGTTGGTTCCAATTCATTTGTTCTTGGATGGCTGGCATAATTTGTATCTTTCCATTTTGGTCAGCCAAGCGCCCACCACTGTTTAGTTCTTCTTCTTCTCACTCCTCGATCTCTTGTAACGGGTCTTCATCTGGGGAATCGGATCTCTGCCCTGAGGTGGTGGACGAATATAATTATGATTTCTCAGAAGTGTCGATCTCGTGTTTACCATGACTTTTCTAAATCGTTTCCCACAGGCAGTGCCAAGTGATGGAACTAAAATTTGTTCAACCATCGGAGGCCTACTGTCACATCCCCCCAGCCGATACCCTAACTGGCATACTCGGGTGTGTGATCCACAGTCCCAAAGAACAAGTATCGAGGAAATCATCCTCCCACATACGCAATAACATAATCATGAACATAAATAATCAATGTACCAATATAAATGTGAGATCCAAATAAAGAAGGAAAATGTTATATAATCATCAGAGTGCGAAAAGATAATGGATAATGTCAATTCAAAGAGTAAAGTGAGGCGGAAACTCACTCTACCAAACAGCGGAAAAGTAGCTCAAAAAGGAAAGAAAAGAGATTACAACTAATCCCAAAATGGAGTAACTGAAGTAAGTAAATTGTTTTCAACTTTGTAAAGTATGTCCTTGTATGTGTAGACTTCAGAGATAAGGCAAGGATGCTTCCACTCCACAGATGGACTAATCATGGTACGAAGCATGACCACCCGAGGGATCTTCATAGTAATCATCATAACAGCTATCACCCTACAGGAAATATGCCTCTTCACCCTGTGCTTCCTCGTACGTACCGTCATAGTAATCCGAAATTGTAGAGAAGTCTAACAAAAGATAGGGTACAAAAGGAGTGAGTCTCGAAAGAAACCCAGTAAGGCAGGTTAAATCCACAATAACATAAATGGCAAGATTATAAAGCAAAGCATAATGCAATATGATATGAAACAGACAATGTATGTATGAATCTAACTCTAAGGATGCTGGTCTCTATTGGCAGACATGCTTTAAGTCATAGCACCATACTTCTTTGGGTAAGTCTCAGTCACTCGACTCCGGTTGGTAATGGGTCCTTCATCCCTCGGGACAATCCATGGCTGGGGTATAGGTCACCGCTCTCTCACATCACCATTGGTCTCAGTATTGGGGCATGTCAGAGTTAGGCCTAGCCAAATGCAAGTCTTCTACTTAGTCATATCAACTCAGTTCCAGATACATCCATTGTGAAACCCGGCTCTAACCTTAACCAGGATACTCTTTGATTGTAGGTCCGAAGACCCGAAGTAGAAGTGAAAGTCAACTATGGGCCATATTGGTAGAAGATATAGTGTTCGACTCCGAACCTATGGAGATTGAAGATGATGCCCCATACTTGAAGACAATGTTAGATATAGAGAAGAGACTGCACCTTGATATGGTTGGAATTAGTCTCTGATTATGATTGCGATATCCAGTATCATCCTGGTAAAGCAAATGTTGTTGCGGACGCTCTTAGTAGGAAAAGTAACAAAAAGGATCAAGATTTGAATGCTTTGAGCAAGTCGTTGTTGAAGTCAATCTCAGATTTTGAAATGGAAGTTGTTTCGCAAGGTTCAGATGTTGTGCTTTTAGCCATGACAGCAAGATCCACCCTTAGGGATCGAATTGTTGCCTTGCAAGATTCGGATCCGGAATTGAAAGAAAAGATAGAGAAGATTTCTTTAAATTTTGATTTGGACCCTGATTTTAGTATATCTATGGATGGTGCCTTATTGTTTAGAGGAAGACTTTGTGTGCCTGCAGTTGAAGAAGTTAAAAGGGAAATTTTGAAGGAAGCACACAAGTCGATCTTTACCGTACATCCAGGAAGTACAAAGATGTATAAGGATTTGAAGGAACATTTTTGGTGGATTGGATTGAAGTCTGATGTAGAAGATTTTGTAGCTAAGTGCGAGACTTGTCAACGTGTTAAAGCTGTTCGACAACCTCCATTTGGATTATTGCAGCCCCTACCCTTACCTGGTTGGAAATGGGAGAATATTACTATGGACTTCGTGACTAGTTTGACTCGAACAAGTAGAGGTAATGATACTGTGTGGGTAATTGTTGATAGATTGACCAAATCAGCCCATTTTATTTTGATGAAGATCACTCACACTATGGATAAGTTAGCTAGGCTTTATGTGGACAATGTTGTTCGTCTGCATGGAGTGCCTGTGAGTATTGTGTCTGATCGTGACCCTAGATTTACTTCTAGATTTTGGAATAGTTTGCAGAAAGCTTTGGGAACCCAGTTGAATTTGAGTACTGCTCACCACCCTCAGTCTGATGGACAGTCGAGCGGACAATTCAGATTATGGAAGATATGCTTAGATCGTCTGTTGTTGATATGAGTGGTAATTGGGATGAACATTTAGCTTTGGTTGAGTTTGCCTATAACAATAGTTATCAGTCTACAATAGGCATGGCTCCTTTTAAAGCTTTATATGGAAACACTTGTAGGACACCTCTGTATTGGACCAAAACTGGAGAAAGGAAAGTATTAGGACTCGAAATGATTGAAGCTACAAGTGCAATGGTAGATATGATAAGAGAAAGGATTAAGACTGCTCAGTCAAGACAAAAATCTTATGTTGATAGAAGAAGATCAGATTTGGAATTTCAAGTTGGTGAGAACGTTTTTCTAAAGGTATCGCCTATGAAGGGTGTAATGGGGTTTAATGTTAAAGGAAAGCTTAGTCCTCGTTATATTGGACCTTATGAGATTCTTGAAAGGATTGGATCAGTTGCTTACCGTTTGGCTTTGCCTCCGTCACTCGCTGAGACTCATAATGTATTTCATGTTTCAATGCTTCGGAAGTATGTTGAGATCCCAGATCACATACTACAGCAAGAACCTGAAGGACTTTGTGCTGATTTATCTTATAAGGAAGAACCGGTTAAAATCTTGGATAGAAAGGACAAGCAATTAAGGAATCGAACTATCCCTTTGGTGAAGATTCAGTGGAAGAACCATACCCCTGAAGAAGAGTCTTGGGAGAAGGAAGAAGACATGAAGGAGAAGTTTCCTCATCTTTTTGGAAGTTGAGGTATACTTTCAATTTCGAGGACGAAATTTCTTTTAAGGAGGGGGGAATGTGAAACCCGGCCCTCACCTTAACCCGGATACTCTTTGATTGTAGGTCCGAAGACCCGAAGTAGAAGTGAAAGTCAACTATGGGCCATATTGGTAGAAGATATAGTGTTCGACTCCGAACCTATGGAGATTGAAGATGATGCCCCATACTGACAGTGTTAGATATAGAGAAGAGACTGCACCTTGATGAATAGAAGATTAGTTGATGACCATAGAGCTTGGTGGGATATGATTTAAATCCATTTTTCCATGCTAGGTATGTTATAGAATATGTGTTTAAAGTTTCATTTGATTCCGAGTAGTGGAAGACCCTCAAATCCCTATTTTTGGCTTTGCTGTCAGCCTGGGTCGAGTGCTTGGGTCGACTAGCCAATGCTACCCATCCAATCGACCCAGAGTTGCTGAACTCGAATAGAATGTTCTGTTTTGAGAATCTTGCTATATAAACCCCATGACTTCATGATTTTAGTATCCCTAGCCTCCATAACACTTAGAGAACGAAGGGAAACCATCTCCAAGCCTCCAAGAGTGAAGAAGAAGACCTAATCTTGCAAACTCTCTCTCTTGTTCTTCAATTAAAGGTTGGTAATCTATCTTTTATGTTAATGATTTATTCTTTCCATGATCACTCTCATCTCTGAACTGAGATTATGATGACGATGCTGCAACCTTGTAGTCATATCTTTACAATCTCTTTTCATTCTCTTGTACTATGATCATCTCATTCATTCTTGACATGATTCTTTTGATTTCTTCTTAAACTATTATTATATTTCCTATTTTGATTCATTCTAGCATTACAGATGCTTCTCTATGATTATTCATACCTCTGATCTACTGTGTTCTTGTACTAGAATGAGATCTAATCATCTCTAGTTCATCTCTTTCATTCATAGCATGTTTCCAATGAAAACTATGATTTTTACCAAAATAGAAACTATGGTTCTAAATTAGGAAGTAATGTTTTAATGGTGGTTTGATGTCTAAATTATGCTTTCTAGGCTTAGACTACTGTGTTAGACAATCCCTCCAAGTTTCGTCGCATTCCGGTTTGTGTAGCATAGGTTTCGGATCAAGATTCTATTTTTACTTTCGGATTTGCTCTTGGGCAGATCGCTGGGTCGATCGGCCAATGCTACCTGACCAATCAACCCGCAACAGCAGAATCTGTTTTCTTCGTCCGATTTGATGCGATTCATGCTTATTCTTTTAGGACTACTTCCTAATGATTGTGTGATGCTATTCTAGGGATTATTTGCTAACTTTGGATTCATCCTCTTGTCCGTCCGGAATATTCTCGGATCTATTTAAGGTAAGGAAAGTTGTTACCATATTAACATAGATTTGCATAGATTTAGTTTCTAATTTGGGAACTAATTAGAATTGCTACTGTTATGTTAGTTTCTATTATGATATGAATGCTGCAAGTACATTAGAATCTTATTTCCTTATTTACTTTATGTACTTGATTATGTATGAATACTTTCTCATGTATGTTTCCTTATTTATTTAATCTTGTCTTATTATACTCTTTCATATGATGAGATATCTGTCGTGGATGATATGACTGAATTATGATTGTGATTGCTTAGGTATGATTTGGGATTGGGGAATGTCCTTTTGACATTTCTATCCTTGGACCTCATTGGGAGTAGTATGGGATATTTCCAAAGTTGCCCTTTGACACTTTCCAGGATTATTGGTTTTCATACCTAAGACTTGTCTAGCAGTGTTTGGCTAGGTTATACCCCTGTTATATCAGACCCGAATCGGAAGGGTATTGAGACCAAACGACCCGTGGTAGCAATGTGGATTCATGGGTGCTCAAGACCAGTGAGTTATATCCGTGAGGGGACATGAATCACATTGTGGGGACCATTTGTGGGTAGAGTTGCATATGGATATACTTGGGCTCATGGGCGTTCAAGACCGGTAACCAACCCGTGAGAGGACATGAGAGCTTCCCGTTTACTATATGTGGATGACCTATAGGGTTGATGAGTCCGTATTTGAGAGAGTTGGATACGCTGACTCTAGTGTGAAGGATACCGGAAAGGATCCCAAGAGGGGAGGAATGGACGTATCTGGATCTGAGTTGATATGACTAAGTAGAAGACTTGCATTGGGCTAGGCTTTACCTTGACATGCGCTAATACTTAGACCAAACGGTGATGTGAGAGAGAGGTGACTTAACCCCTAACCATGGATTGTCCAAGATGGATGAAGGACCCATTACCAACCGGCGTTGTGTGATGAGACCTACCCAAAGAAGTATGGTGCTATGACTTAAAGCATGTCTGCCTATAGAGACCAGCATACATAGAGTTAGACTCATACATGCATTGTTGTCTCATATCATATCACTTATTGCTTTGTTTGTTATACTATGTTATTTATGCTATTATGGAATAACTTGCCTTGTTGAGTTTCTTTTGAAACTCACTCCTTTTTGTACAGTATCTTTTGTTAGACTATTCTACAGGTTTTGATGGCTATGAAGCGCAATATGAGGAAGCGCAAGATGAAGAAGCGTACCATACGCAAAGTGTTGGCGATTACGAAGATTACTGTGAGGATTCCTCGAGTGGTCTCTCTTATTACCAGGATTAGCCCTACTGTGGAGTGGGAGCGTCTGAGCATCATCGATGAAGTCTACGTTTATGAGGACATCCTTTATAAAGTAGAAAAGACTCTAGTTTAGTTAGATTATATCTTTCTTTCCTGTCTTTAGAATCGGTTGTAATCCCATTTGATTTTCGAACTACATTCCGCTGTACTCATGGAGTGAGATTCCGCCTCACTCTACTTTTGATTATATATCTATTGATATATTTTCCGCACTCTGATGATTATCTCGTTACTTATCTATGATTCATTTGGATAATATTGTTAACATTGATTTAGTCTTGTTCTTGATTATATTGTTGTGAATGTGGGAGGATGATTTCACTAACTACTGGATCTTGTGGACTGTGGATCACACACTCGGGTATGCTAGATAGGGTACCGGCTGGGTGGATGTGACATCCATTCCTCGCCCCTGGCGATCCATTCCGGTATCCTTCACACTAGAGTCCTCATAGTCCCTGACTACGGACTCATCAACCCTATTTGTTATCCACATATGGTAAACAGGAAGCTCTCATGTCCCCTCATGGGTTGGTTACCGATCTTGAACACCCATGAACCCAAGTCTATCCATATGCAACCCTCCCAATAAATGGCCCCCACAATGTGATTCCTGTCCTCTCACGGGTTGGTTACCGGTCTTGAGCGCCCATGAATCCCCATTGCTACCACGGGTTGTTCGGTCTCAATACCCTTCTGACTAGGGTTTGAAATAACGGGGACATCCTAGCCAAACACTGCTAGACAATCCTAGGTATGACAACCAACAATTTAGGAAGGTGTCAATGGGCACTCCAGGAAACATCCCATAATAAACCTGTTGATGTCCAAGGACAGAAGTGTCAAAATGACTCCTCTCCATCCCGAACCATACCTAGTCAATCACAATCATCAGTCAATCATATCATACACCATTCTAGTAACACCTCATACATAACACGATCCATCTCATATGCATAAAGTATACAATAACACGATCCATCTCATATACAATTGACAAATAACAGACATTCATAAACTAAAGAATACAAGTAAGTAATGCATCTGTAAATAAAGTAAGCACATCAGTAGTGTATCCATAAAAGAATCCAAATTATGGTAACAAATCCGAATGATTCTAATATAGAAGTTAAAATCACACAATCTATGTAATTATAGAAATAACCCTCCTTACCTTATATAACTTGAAGAGAATCCCAAGAATCAAGGAGAATCTTTCTAAACTTGGCAAGAAGATCCTAAACAAGTATACATACCTTATTAGGAAAGAAATCAAAAGGCAGGAGATCAAACGAACCAAAACAGACCAAGAAAAGAAGCTATTGTCTTCATTGGTCGATTGATTGGTCTACTGACCCAGTCGACCAATCAGTCGACCAACTGAATCAGTAGCATACAAAAATAGAGTTTCTGATTCGAAAACAAAATTTTGCGATCCGAAACATCACCATACAAGAAGGGGATTGCAATGACAGTGTACTAGTATTAAAGAACAAGTCTAACACTATCATTGATCAAAACCTAAAGATACAAATAAGGAAACAAAACTTACCATAAAAGTAATAGTCAGGGTTTTTGAAGAAAAAATGTTACGATCATGAAGGGAAAAATCAGAGATTGGTAGATTACTAATCTAGTAAAGAAAACATTGAGATTGAAAACTGAACTAATCAAGAAACAGATCTAAAATTATAAGAATTCAAATCAAAAGATGAATCAAGGAAGAAGATCATGGTTCCTTCAGAAGCTTGCAATGATCATGATCAAGATCACTATAGTAGCCATTAATCCTTAGGAAACCATGAGAGATGAGTGGAGAGATGTTTGCACAACAGAGGATGCAACATCTACTCTACTGTCTCAATCCAAAAAGAAAAGAAAACAGAGATGGGAAGAAGAAGAGAGTGTAGACATACCTTTCAATGCAAGAAGAAGAGAAATGCGAGAGTTCTTGCAAGAATCCAACCTAGGGCGCAAAGAAACTGATTTGAATGGAGCTCTGACTCGTTCCAGAGGTTTGGGAGGCAGAGGAGACGGAATAATCACGAGATTGGACTTAAATAGAGCAGCCACGACCTAATTAGAAAAATATGATCTCATTGGTCGATTGGCCCAATCGACCAATCAGTCAACCAAGCAGGACAGTAAGGCCAAGGCTAGGATTTGGAGGATCAAATGAACACCAAACCTAAAGAGCTTTAACAGACACATCAAGTGACATACCTAGGGTGTAGAAATGCCTTCGAACCAAGTCAGATAATACTCCAAGTCTTTCAACTAATCTCATCTTCAATCAGGTGCAGTTTCCTTTCTAGTTCTGAGCAAATTTCCATAATTGGAACACCAACATCAACATCCATGGGTTTAGGGTCAAACTTCATATCTTCCACTGAGATGGCCCACAGTTGACTTCTTCCTTTACTCTGGGTTATCAGACCTACAAACAACAGGGTTTCCGGGTCAAGGTTAGGGCTGAGTTTCATACCTGCAAAACAAAAGTCAAACATGGGCTGATTCGGCGATCAGGAAGCCACCTCCGATGGTTAAGTCAATAAGTGCACCACCCAAGAGCCCTAACAAATTGCAGGTCTTAATTGAACGATGGAAGGGAGGGAAATGATTCAGTTACCTTCTCTCTGCCCTATTCCTTTACTTATATATGATTTACCTCCTATCTCCGACTGTTAGATTAATTCACGAATCTTCTTCGTGGCCGCACAATCATAGGGTTTTGATTCCCCTAATTTGAGTTAGTTGCTGATTCCTTTTTAGGCACGACAGCTCATCCCATGTTTGGCGGGATCACGCCTCTTTCCATAACTATCGAGTTCCTTTGCGCTCAATGACCTTTTGGGTTGGCTTCTTGTTCTAGTCTTGACCGGAATGAACTAAACCGACCATGGTTCAATTTAATTGGTTCACAATCATTATTTTCACTTATCAATATATGTTTTATATACCTTATCCCTTTATCCACCCAAGTAAAAACTATGGCCACCCATGCCTAATCAATTGAGTTGCATCCAAATTTTTGGATACTTTGTCAGAAGTCCCATCTTGAAACCTTAGCTACAGAAAAACTGCATAAATCAAAAACTGCATAAATCAAATGATGTGAAGTGTCTCCAAAAGGGAAGCATCAACGTTGACATACACATGCACATAATTTGCCTCCAGAACAATAGTCTCGTGTGCCAACAACATAAAGCAACCCAAATCCTACCCGAACCCTACGCAATTCACACATAAAATAACACATCATAGGCTTTCTATCTAAACCGAATGATTTAGGATCGGAATCTTTTACTTGAAGTGTGTCAACCCAGTGAAACATGCAACAAGTAACAAAGCTTTCGAGGGTGAATGATTGAATGATGAGGATTTCGAGGGTGAATTGTTGGTCACATGATTTCTCCAGCAAAAAGAGCCCACGACAGCTTGGGTTGGTGGTCCAAGTTCTTGAAACACCCATCTCCACAAAAAAAAACTTTCCTGTAACTCTAGTGTAAAATACCTGATGTAGGTAAGGAATACCATCCCAAAGGATATCTATATTTTTCAAGAATGGCTCATGATGGTAGCTTTAAATTCTAAATTTTCATGGCTTTTCTTGTTTTCCTTGATGAATTTCAGTCTTACCTTTCAAGCTTCTGGTAAAGGTAAACTACAACTTTTAATGCGGTTAGGAAGACAAGCAAGGCGTTGGTTTTATCATTAGCTTGCATCTGCAAACTGGCAGTCCTGGATTCACTCAATTTCTTCCCAAGTTGAAGCCTTCACAATGAGTCTAGCTCATGTCCTTGTACAAGAACATCTAAGACATTTTAATAATCTATCATATGTATGGAATCTACTATACCATTTATACGTTTCATGGTTGAAACCTGGCGACATACTTATATAAGGACATGATCTGGACCCACAATGAGTCTCAGCAGGCTTCTCATATTGCCTATCAGAGTGCTTGAAAAATACCTTCTTTGAATCTCACTGCAAGAAACTTCTCTCCTTAATTGGTAACAAATACTCTACATCAAACTTCGAAGTGATCATCATCTTGGATACATCTCATTAATCTCCTAATCTCTTACTTAATGTTTGATGCGAAGAGATTCTCTCCAACTGAGTGCACGGTACACCCAACTTTTCCTCTCACAGCCCACTTGACATAGGCCACCCAGCTTACCTGACGTCAGGTAAGTTGTAAGACCCCCGAATGGATGAAATCCAAATCCTTGTTTGATAAATATCAGGATTCCTCAGGTATCTTCTTCATTTTTTTTCCTCGGGAGGGGGGGGGGGGGGGGGAGGTGTAGAACAAGGTATTGATTTGACATCCGGTTCACTTTCACTTGACTCTAAAAGGAAAATGCATTTGAGAAGAAAATTGTTTTGCACCAATTGGAAACCGGGTTTAAATGTGTGTGTGCTAAATTGAATATATCCTAAATTGGTCCAGATACGTAGGACCATAAACTAACCAAAGAGCCATGTTGACCCAAAATGTTACGCAAAATGAACTGGATCAATACATCAGCAATTCTGTTCTCCAGCTAAATTAATTATTTGCGCTGAAGACCTACAAGAAGAAAATGAACTACTTTAAGGTCAATCAAATTTTCAGAGGTTTGGATACAAAGCATGTTACAAATAGGTCTAAATATACTATTGAAGGGTTGCTTAGTCGGTAATTATTACAACCTTTTAGTATAAAGGTCACAAGTTCGATGTTTCTGTGTTATATGTATTAGTCTCCCACCTCTATTATAAAGTCAACAGTTTCAAAGAAAAATAATGCTAAGTACATTAATAAATGGAATAATTAGTGTTATCTCCTGTACTTTTTAAAATTACAAATCCTACCTTTAACTTTGTTTACAATTACTAATGCCCCAGCCATTAAAGTTTTGTCAATGTATTGATGATATGTCATTTATATATTTTCTCAAAATCTCAAAAATAACCTTGGAATTATCTGTACTTATTTATAATTTTGTCAAGTTATATTACTATCCTTAATTAACTATGAAAAAAGTTAATCTTAAATCCAATTTCTTTTCTAAAAAGAAACCATCTAATAAAGGAAAGATGTGATTTTTCTTCTCTAAAAAGAAACCACCGAATAAAAGAAAAAACGTGATTGAACAAAACTCAAAATAGAAACTAAATATGAGAAGATCAAATTTAATTCAAAGTTGAAAATTAAAAATCACCTAATATATGCTAATCATTGTGCATGTTACCAAATTCTCTATCAATTAACATCTTATATATTGGTAATTTGTTTGTAAAACTTCCTTCATTGTAATTGTGAAAAATTTAAGTCGAACTTGAGAGTTTCAACAACCATAAGTGTATAAATTCCCGAATTAAATTCTCAAAAGAAAACAAAAAGAAAACTAATTCCAAAATAACACTTCTATTGAAGATGAACCGTACCTGAAAATCCATGTGATTTATATTTTTTTAGTGCAATTGTAAGATCCTCATTAACAAGTATCACGCTGTAGTAGAGATCATACAATACATACACACAAATTCCTTTCTTTTCTCTCAAATCAATGCTCCTGCTATTTGAACTTAAATTTATACTGCGAAACAATTCATCTTCCCCACGATACACATTTTTATAGAGTTAGGGACGAAGAAGCAAATATCAAGAGATAATTTATTCACAAACTTTCTTGATCTGGGTCTTCATCACATTTTAAATGGAGATGATTAATACTGTTACAAATCCAAAATTGATTTCAAAATATAAAATTTTAAGGATATAATTGACATTCATTATAGTTTCTATAAATGAGGGTAATGTCATTTTTTTTACTTTTGAATTTTAATAAAGGACAAGATAGACATTATATATTTAATATTAACAACTACTTAACACCATTAGAAGTGAGGGGGGAAATAATAATATCATAAAGAAGAAGGTTTGATTAGTAATAAAACTAAGTATAGGGGGACAATAGTAATTATCCCTTAATAAAAACCTCAAGGGGTTAACTCTTTTGGTAAAGACCAACATTTCATTATGTGAAGTTAAGAATTCGAATCTCTTTAGAGTCATAGGTAAAATCTCATTGTATAATTGAATAGTAATAGACTAGTTTTTTTTTTTTTTGGTAAAATAATAGACTACTTAGGCTTTCAAAATTTCTCCTTTGGATAAAACCTTAACCCCTCAAACACATTAAAAATATGTTTTATTATTATTATTTTTTTTTTTTAGTAAGAAAAAGAAAAAAAATTTAAAAGGATGGTTTTCTGAGCCATCATAGTTAGGAATCTAAAGTCGCTTCTCAATATGGCGAATAATATATCAATAGATTTCGGAAAGAGTATATATTTATCAATTTGGCCTTGGACCAATCCCAACCATTGATAGGGAATTTTCCTTTCTGATTTTGCATTAAAGGTGCAAGCTTTTCTTGTGGGCCTTTCACGGTTATATCAGTGAAAAAGCTCCGAGGAGAATATTTCTTTGTATGTAAAGCTCTAATTTACATTATTTAATATGATATAAATTCTTGTCTTGCTCTTAAAAAATAACAAACTAATCCAACACGGGATTCTTGAAGGAGGGAAGATCAAAGCCGGCATTCACTATGACAACAGAGAAAATCCCCCGCGCCACGCCACGGTGGCCAGTGGCCACACCTACCTTTGGGATGGATTTCAGTGAACCATACGTGATGGGGCTCAGCATGGGGAGAGAGAGGTGGTTATGGCTCTATTGGGCATGATGTCGATCCGTGGTAAGGTTGTGTTTGTCATTGAAGCTATGCATCCTCCATACCGAGCTTACGGCAATAGAAGTTGGCATTCGGAAGGAAAAAACACATGAGGTTAGCTGATGTTCCCATAAGATCAGACTCGGAAACGACCATTCAAGTGATCAATGTTGGGTCGTTCTGGGTCCCCTGGAACGTTATGGTCTTGGTAGCTACTATTTGGGATCATGCGAGAGGCTTAGAGGCGAGGAGTGGACCTTTGTATTCCGAATTTTTCTTTATTTTTCAAATAAAGTTATATTCGTACTTTTAAAGAAATAAATAAATAAACAAATAAAATTATCCAACAACGATTTGTGTTGGTCTGAAGATTGGAACTTTCATTAATTAAAGAGATCAATGGAGAAGCATCTCCTAGGAACGAAGAAAGGATTATTATAAAAGGAGGGCAGGCCCACCAAGTTCTTAATGCATATAAGTTAACTTCCTTAAGTTGTTTCGAGGGCATATGAATATCCATATAGATTCTAAATGTGTTTCACGTGCATGAGAAAATAAATCTAACGACTACAATTTTGCGGGGTGATTCAGTTGGCAAAAGACCAACGTTTTCACGTAGGAAGTCATAGTTCGAATCCCTTCAAAGTCAGGGGCAAACTCATGCCAATATTAATTATAAAAGCTTCCTTGAGAATGTAGTCAATGTGCCTATAATCTGGCCTGAATGAACTTTGGATATAAAATAAAAATAAAAAATAAAAAAAATCTTATAAGTGATTTGTGTTTGGATCGACCTGGTTCAAATTGAATTGGGCTAGGTTCTTTTTTTTGTTGTCTAAAAGATTGGGCTGTTCGGCCTATCAGAATTAAGTTTGGAGTGTTTTAATGATCATTAACTCTTGATCCCTATGGCTGACATATATAGGTGATTCAGAAGCGGTTTTTTATTTTTCATTTTTCATTGTTTGCATATTATGCTTTATATGAAAAGCAAAGATGGTACTAACTACCATGGGATGGCTCCAAAATGTGGTCCCCTTTATTGTTAATAGAATCTTCTCCCAATAATGAAGGGGTTAATAAGCTTATTTTTGGGCCAAATTCAGGTTGGACAAAATGATACTATTTTTATTCTTGAGATGGAAATCAATGAATACTCCATGGATGTAATGGTTCAGGACACCTTGCCATCTATCCAGTGTCATCCAATGGAGTTCCTTATTCATGTGGACTCTTTCAATCAAAACCAATGGAAAGAGTCACAAGGGAATAAGAGAAAGAGGAGGGAAAGAGCCATAGTAAGACCTTCATTGGGACTTAGAAAGGTATCAACACCTTATCATCCTCAGTGGGTGATACAAATTGGTTTTGCACATAAGTGGTACTGATATTGTGTTCATAGGATGTAAAGGATAAGTCTCTGAATTCAAATTCAAATTCAAATCCACCGTAACTAGCTCTATCTTCGATTGATCTTATCTCCAACCGATCAAGAAGAGTTTGAGTTATAGTTAAAGCATCAACAAGTTGTAGTTCAAATTCAAATATTGAACTGTAATTTGTAATTCATATAATATTAATATACATCTCCCACTCACTAATCTGAGTGTGGAAGAATTCTCTCTCAAACGAAATTCTAACTTGGTATCAGTTTTTTAGCCTCTGACCGCCGTCTACATGATCCTCAAGACCAGCTCCACCACTGCCATGGCTTCTTCTCTGATTTCACCTACCAACATCGTTTCTCTCCTACCTGTAAAGCTTGATTGAAGCAACTATCTCCTCTAAAATCGCAATTTCTTCATCTACTTCATACACATGACCTTTACGGATATGTCGATGGAACCAATCCAGCTCCTCCTCAAACCATACCCAATCCCTCCACCACATCACCCGCATCAACCTCCATTCCTAACCCTGCATATTCTCAATAGCGCAAGCAAGACCAGATGATCTTATCTTGGCTCATCTCCTCCAATCCAGCTCCTCCTCAAACCATACCCAATCCCTCCACCACATCACCCGCATCAACCTCCATTCCTAACCCTGCATATTCTCAATAGCGCAAGCAAGACCAGATGATCTTATCTTGGCTCATCTCCTCCCTTTCTGAAAGTGCTCTTTCCCAAATCGTTGGTCTTACCACTTCCCACACTACTTGGAATTCGCTTGAACGGACTTATGCCTCCCAATCTCAAGCCTGCATAATGCAATTGAAATACCAACTTTTGCAAATTCACAAAGGCCACTCTTCTATAGCCGAATATGTTCAGAAGATTAAATCTATTGTTGATCATTTTGCCGCCGCTGCCCACTCAATTTCTGATGCAGATATTAACCTCACAATGCTTCGTGGCCTAGGCCATGAATATGAATCCTTTGCCACCTCAATTACCTCCCATCTTTCCCCTTGATGATTTCATAGGCCTTTTACTGAATCAAGAAATCTTCAAAGATCAAACAAGCTAGACAACAACTTGACTTGCCTTCATCAGAAGTTAATATATCCACTAGATCAACGCCCCACCCACTAACTGAAATCGTGGCCCCTTTCACAGCTATGGCAGAGGATGAGCTCGAGGTTACTTCAATCGTGGTCGACATGCAAAACATCTTCCACCTCTCCTCTCTACCCCTATGGTTGCTATTCAGATTTGCAACAAAACTAATCATATAATGATGCAATGTTATTTTCTCTATGCACTAGGTGACAATGCCTCCAAGCTGAATTCTTCTCCATAAGCTTTCTTGGCAGGACCCACGACTTCATTTGATCCTTCTTGGTACCACGACTCAAAGTGCCACTCATCATGTTACATTTAATGTAACCCAGATGGATACAACAATGCTTTATCATGATATTTATCAACTTCACATTGGTAATGGCTTAGGTTTGCATATAAAAAATATTGGAAGTGCTTCTCTATCAATGCCTTCCAAAATTCTTACTTTATCTAAAGTGCTACATGTTCCTTCTATTACTAAAAATGTGCTCTCTGTGAGTAAATTTACACGTGATAATGATGTTTATATGGAAGCTCATCCAAGTTCGTGCTTTGTGAAGGATCTCAAAATGGGGACTATTCTACTTTTAGGATAAATTGAAGCTGGCCTCTATCACTTCCATCCACCATCCGCATCTCCCTCTGTTCATCTCAACGAACGTATGTCTCACAAAGTGTGGTATGACCGATTAGGGCATCCGTTGAAGAGAACTTTGGACTCTCTCTTTCGCAGTTCTGGCCTACACCAACCTTCATCTACTTAACCAGTTTTGTGTGTCCCATGCTAGATGGGAAAATCACATAAATTGCCTTTCAAGTTAAATAAATCAAGGGCAGTATCTCCATTCCAATTATTGCACTTTGATATTTGGGGCCCCTCTCCGTCACCATCAACGCAAGGTTATAGTTATTATATTTCTTTCTTGGATGATTACAACAAATTTACATGGATTTCTCCACTTGTACGTCGTTTTGATGCAATTTTAGTATTCAAGCAATTCTATTCTTATGCAGCCAATGTTTTTAATTCCAAAATTCAAGTTTTTCAATCTGATGGTGCCAAGGAATATGAATATTTTGATAATTTTTTTAAAGAGAATGGTATATCTCATCAATATTCATGCCCACATACTTCTGAATAGAATGGGAGAGCAGAATGGAAGCATAGACATATAGTAGAAATAGGTCTCGCTCTTATGGCTCATGCTTCAGTACCCCTTATTTTCTGGCCAGCTGCCTTTGAAACAGCCGTCTTTTAAATTAACAAAATGCCTACACCGGTACTTGGAAATAAATCTCCAGTTCAAGTGTTATATCACAAAGATCCAGATCTTTTATTTCTCAGAATCTTCGGATGTGCATGTTTTCCTTGGTTACGGCTTTATAACAAAAACAAGTTGCAATATTGTTGGTGCTAAATTAGCCGGAGATCTTGGACCGCAACTTTAGCACCAATCCAACTCAAATCTGGCTCTATCTAACTTGCTTGATTCCTCAATAGTCTCTCGTTCCTGAAAAATAGAACACCAGTGAGAAACATAGCCGATCGTCTTGATCGGCGTCGCGTCTCTGACAGTCTAGTCAGAATGGTGAAGACGATGCTCCAGAGCTCGAAGGAGCTTCTGAGGTGTTCTAATGGAGTGAAATCAGAAAGTATCAGTGTTTAGGTTGATCTGAGAAACTTACCCTCGACGAACTCATCGTTCCTCTTTATATAGATTTCCCGCCTGATCTGCTTTTAACTGTGACCGTCGGATCATAGTATAGGATTGGATGGCCATGATTAGACCTTCTTCTTAGCTCCTGGGCAGACCCATAGATCGCTTATTTAATTGTCTTAAACCGATCGTATTAGATTTAGACCAGAGTGAACCATCATGAACCGAGGTTAGGGTATTTTATTCATAACACGAGCCCCCAAGCCTGCTGATCAGGTTGATCTTATATGAGACTCTGGTCAGGAGGTTTGAATCTCTCTTTAGAATATTTTATATCTTCCACCTTTTTGAAAATTCCTTAGTACTTAATCTCATCAGTACCGTTCAATTCAACTAAGCTGGGAAGATCTATCCATAGATGTTGAATTCAATCAGAACCATTCATTCTACTTTTGACTTTCCGAATTGTAACTACTTTCTTGCACTTAACCTTTTTCATCAAGTCTTTATTTCAATTCCCACGTGGCGAAATCTTAATCCATTGACGTTCTATATTTCTTCAAAAAATCATGATTTTCAAAATCGTAGTTTCAGATTTCCAGATTGTCATCAATTTAGACGTTGATCCCAATCTGCTTTAAAAGAACGAACCATAATCCTTCTCAAAAATAAAAATCCACCTTTAGTAATCATCAAACACTGTGCTCAACCCCCAAATCATCTTGAGGATCAACCAAAAATCTTTATTTGTCAGACCTTTTTATCCCCTCATTAATACACTGTTCAGGCTTCTCTGACGTTATCTTCTTCTCCGTCGTTTGATCAATAAATCTGATGTTATTCTTTTTACTTCCTCCACGTGTCTGGTCACAATGTTTCCAAATCCATCGATTAACCCCAAGCGTCGATTACGAACCATTACAACCGTCGATCTGAATCATCGTACATTTTCCCCCAATTTTCAAGAATCTTTTCATCACGTCACTTGATCCCTGTATTTGTTCACTCCCTGTCATCCGCTTTCGGCCATAACTTACTTCTCCTCTTCAGACTCAAACTACAAATCTCTACAATCCCTTTACCATCCTTCCTGTGTTTTGCTTTTTCTCCTTCATGGATCCATCTACTAATTCTTCAGCCCCCAGACTTCCGAACAAGTTGATGCACCTTCAAACGCTAATTTGGACAGAAACCTGGGTGTCCCCTCTCCTGAACAGGTTCCATTAGATTGGATCCCTGCCCCTTATGCTCTGGACGAAGAAATCACTCCTTA
This sequence comes from Hakea prostrata, assembly GCF_041222555.1. Taxonomy (NCBI): domain Eukaryota; kingdom Viridiplantae; phylum Streptophyta; class Magnoliopsida; order Proteales; family Proteaceae; genus Hakea; species Hakea prostrata. The sequence goes on from NW_028291224.1 coordinate 20,195, forward strand.
CGTTCCCTTGGACACCACCAAAGAGAAATTGGACCCCAGATACGCTGGACCTGAATGGTACCCAACTACGGTAAAAGAATCTCACCTGTCTTCTTACCGTCAAGATTTTCATTTTCCTTCTAATGCCAAGTTATGGGCTCCTAAATCTTTTGTGTGTCCGTATGATGCTAGCCTTGTCATTATTGCCATTTATCTCCATCATCTTGATTCCAGATTTAGAGTTCTCTTGATTCCCATTGTTCAGTCTTTACTTGATTACTACCGCGTCTGCCCTTGTTAACTTACTCCCAACAGTTGGAAGTTGGTTTACTGTTTTTTTACCTCTGTTTCTTTTCCAGGGACTGATATTTACCAAATTCCTAACATTTTTGAACTTCGAAAGGCTGCTTCAGAAGAAAAGAAGCCTGATTCCAAACCTGAAAAATCAGGTAAGAAAAGAAAACATTCCGTTGTTCGTCCTTCCAGTGACCGAAGTCACAAAAAATACCTCAAGAAAAAGCTTGTTAAGAAGACTAATGAGAGAAAGTCTACACCTGGTCAGCAAAAGGTTGACCAGGTTCGAGAAAATATTGTTGAAGAAAATGTTGATGAAGAAAGTCCAAATGTTCAATTTGTCATAGTGGTTGCCAGTGATAACCCTGTTGAAAGAACCAGATTCTCAAGAACCTCAAGAACTTTGAGTTGTAGATTCCACTCTACAGGCCCCTCTCCAGGTCATAAGTTGTCTGGCACCAAGAAAAGAAAAGAGAAAAAAGAATCTGCTTCTACTCCTGCTGAAATCCCTGTTGAAAGAAACAATCTCTAGGAAGAAACTCCCACTGTTACTGACAATATAACTGAAGAGACTATAGAACCTATTTACTCTCCTAGGAATGAAGTTTGTATTCCTCCTGTATCACCTGTGTTACCCCACAATGCTTTTTCTTTCCCAGAGAAGATGGTTGAGAATGAAGATCAGGGTAAGAAAATTCCTGATTATTCCTTTGACCAACTGAAGAAAATTGCTGAAGAAATTCTTGCTCATGTTGCAGGTAACATTATTGAACAAATAGCTGATCAGCTATTTGATGAGAACACTAATGTTCCTGTTCCTCCTTCTGAAGTTGCTTTTGGAGAGAATATCCCTGAGAATATTCCTTAAAATGAAAATGTTGTTGATGGTGATATTCTTGTTTTTGCTCCCCCTATACAAGATCTTGTTTTGAATAATGTCGTCCCAGACATTAATATTGCTCCTGATGTTGGTGAAGAAAATGTCTAGATTGTCCCACCAAATGAAGAATTTTTCGATGTTGCTCCCCCCGAGTTTGAAATGCCAGCTGATTCTCCCATTGGTCTTGAAGACCAAGAGAACATTGCGGTTGAAGTTGTTAATATGCAAGTTGACTCTAATGATGCCGCTTTAGATGTTGATCCTCATAATGTGCTGGAAGCTGTTAATCCTCACCCAATTGGCCCTGGGCAATTAGAAGATATCCAAAGTGTTGCTAACTCTGGAGACCATTTTCACCCTGTTTGGGGTTTGAAAGAAAATCTTATTGCCAATTGGAATTGGGAAGTTGCCTGCAAATGGGGAACCAAGGGTAGAATTCCTTGTGATAAAAGAGAGACTGCTGGCATGTCTGATGAGGGACTTTACATACATGCCTGAGGGTAAGAAAAAATAAACCTCTATTATTTTTGTTAAGATAAATTATTTTAATTAACCATTGCTTTACTAAGTCCTCTCACTTTCTCTGTAGATGCTTTGGTGCTGCTTTCAATGCTTTTTCTGAGGTCTTGGAAAGAGAAAAAAATTCTTTCCTTGGAAATGACAATTTGATCAAGCGTAATTTTGAATTGATTGATGAGGTACAAGAACTCAAGAACAACTTGAAATCCTCAGAAAGGAAATTAGAGGCTGCTCAGTTCAAAGAAATGGATTTATGTTCTGAGGTAGGTAGTTTACAGGATGATTTTCAAATCTGCTATGATTTATGTGCTGATTTGCAGGAAGAAGTTTCGAATTTAAAGGCTTCTCTAATGAAATATAAGGAAGACCTTTTGCAAACTAGATGTTGAAGAACAATGCAATGAAGAGGGCCAGACTTGCCACTTATGAAAGGAATGAAATTCAAGGTAAGTTAGAAAGGGCAATTGCTTGGTCCCAAGGCTTTGAAAAAGAAATAGATGCTTTGCAGATTAGATTTGAAGAAACCGAAAGATTGAAGTTGACTCTGGAAAGAAGAAATAGGTTTTTACAGCAAGCCTTTGATTCTCTTTCCAGAGAGAAAAATGATCTAGAACTTTAGAAGGAAAATTTGAATTTGGCTTTTAATGAGGTTTCCTTGGAGAAGGATAATCTCAGAACCTCTTTCAATGAAGTTTAGGAGGAAAAGAACAGTTTAGCTCTTGCTTGGAAAGAAGTTATTAAGGAGAAGACTTCCATGTCTCTAAACTTTCAAGAAGAGAAGAAACGATTTGAGCTTGAGAAGAAAAGAATGTAGGATGAACATCAATTAGTCCTAAGTTCTGTTACCTCTGCAGTGGAGGAGGCAGGAGATAATCCATCTTTTCTTGGATTTTGCAAGAATATGGTGAAGGTTTGCTCTGATCCGATCTTTTCTGAAGTTCTAAAAATTTGTCCTAATGTTAATTTTAAGTTGCTTCCCCATGAGTTTCTTTCGTCCAGAAAATTTTTTGATCTCAGAAATTTAAAACATCCAAATTCTGAGAGTTCTTCAGAAGATACTGAAAATGAAGATGTGGACTCTGAGAAAGAGGAAACTGCTGAGAAAGAGGAAACTGCGAGCTCTAGTTATAGTTATTCTTCCAATGATGATGAGGAGCCTCTTCCAACAGATAGCAAAAATCCTCCTGTTGACAACAATCCTCCAGTTGACTCAGATATTTAGGAAAATGCTTTCCTTTGCTTTCGACATACCCTCTTTTTTTTTTTCATAAACCTTTTGATGTAATGGCTCTGACTCTGTTGTTCTTTCTGATCTTTTTTTTTCTTTGATCAGTAGAACTTCCCTTTCTTCTTTTTTTTTTTTTTTTTTTTTTTTTCCTCCTTGTGACTTTGATTAGACAATATTTTAAGAGAATCTTAACAACTTTGATTAGAATCTTCAATATAATTTGACTTGTAAGAAGTCCTCTTGATCAGCTCCTGTAACTATGATCAAACCTCGAAAGGCTACCTCGGAAGGCTGGCTACTTGAGCCTGACTTACGGAAAGTCAGGACCACCCTCAGAAGAAATGATCCTTGATTAAGCTAGCATGACCGGGCCTTAAAAGGCTGGCTACTTGAGCCTGACTTCGGAAAGTCGGGACCACCCTCGGAAGAATGATCCGTGATCAGCTTCGGAAAGCATGACCAAGCCTCGGAAGGCTGGCTACTTGAGCTTGACTTCAAAAAGTCATGATCACCCTCAGAAGGAATGATCAGTGATCAGCTTCGGAAAGCATGACCAGGCCTTGAAAGGCTGGCTACTTGAGCCTGACTTCGAAAAGTCGGGACCACCCTCGGAAGGAATGATCCGTGATCAGCTAGCATAATCAGGCCTCAGAAGGCTGGCTTACAAGAGCCTGACTTCGGAAAGCCGGGATCACCCTCAAAAGGAATGATCCTAGATCAGCTACGGAAAGCATGATCAGAAGACTGGTTTGATGAAAAAGACCTTTTGAACAATTTGAAGAAGAATCTTTAGGTGATAATAGTTGATAGAAATAAATCCTTCAAAACTATCAGAAAATTCTGCTCCCTTTCTATTTATAATACTTCTTGAGGTGAACTACATTCCATGGTCGCCTCAAACAGCTTCCATAATATCTTTGAGACAATATGTGTTTTTGCTTACAGCCTTTGTTATCACATATGGTCCCTCCCAGTTTGCGAAAAGCTTTCCACAATTCTCGGGTCTGATGCTGATTTTTTCTTCAAAACCAAGTCTCCAACCTTAAAAGATTTAGGCCTGAAGCGAGCATTATTGTCACATCCACCCAGCCGGTACCCTACCTGGCATACCCGAGTGTGTGATCCACAGCCCTGAAGATCAAGTATCGAGGTAATTAACCTCCCACATAGACAATAACATAATCATGAACATAATAATCAATGTACAAAGTATAATCCAAAAGATCCAAATAAGGAAAGAATAAATCATATATCATCAGAGTACGAAAGACAATCAGAATGTGCAAATCAATAAAGTAAAGTGAGGCGGAATCCCACTCTACAGCCAGCGGAAAGTAGATCGCAAGTCAAAAGAAAGGTTACATCTGGTTCTAAGATAAGAAAGAAAGATATAATAAACTAAGCTAAAGTTTATTCTACTTTATAAAGAACGTCTTCATAAACATAGACTTCATCAATGTCGCTCAGACGTTCCCACTCCACAGTAGGGCTAATCCTGGTAACAAGCAAAACCACTTGAGGAATCCTCAATGTAATCTTCATGGTTGCCAGCACCTTGCGTGAAGTACGCCTCTTTAGTTTGTGCTTCCTCGAATTGACCTTCATAATCATCAGTACCTGTAGAGTAATCTAACAAAAGATATTGTACAAAAGGAATGAGTTTCAAAGAAACTCAGTAAGGCAGTTAATCCATAACAACATAAATAGCAGGATTTCAAAGCAAAGTAAAATGCTATATGATATGAAACACATGATGCAATATGATTCTAACTCTATGTATGCTGGTCTCTATTGGCAGACATGCTTTAAGTCATAGCACCGTACTTCTTTAGGAAGGTCTCATCACACAACGCCTTTTGGTAGTGGGTCCGGCATCCCTCGGGACATTCCATGGCTGGGGGTTAAGTCACCGCTCTCTCACATCACCATTGGTCTAAGTACTGGCGCATGTCAGGGTCAAAGCCTAGCCAAATTCAAGTCTCCTACTTAGTTACATCAAGTCAGATTCAGATACGTCTATTCCTCACCCCTGGCGATCCTTTCCGGCATCCTTCACACTAGAGTCCTCATAGTCCCTGACTACAGACTCATCAACCCTATTGGTTATCCACATACGGTAAACGGGAAGCTCTCACGTCCCCTCACGGGTTGGTTACCGGTCTCGAGCGCCCGTCAGCCCAAGTCTATCCATATGCAACCCTTCCAACAAATGGCCCCAACAATGTGATTCCTGTCCTCTCACGGATTGGTTACCGGTCTTGAGCGCCCATGAATCCCATTGCTACCACGGGTCGTTCGGTCTCAATACCCCTCCGATTAGGGTCTGACATAACAGGACATCCTAGCCAAACACTACTAGACCGCCCTAAATATGTCATCCAACAGTTTAGGAAGGTGTCCAAAGGGAATCTCTGGAAACATCCCATAATATTTCCGTAGTTGTCCAAGGATAGAAGTGTCAAAAGGACACCTCCCCTTTCCAAACCATACTTAATCATTCACAAACATAATTCCATCATGTCACATATATGGTAACTTCTTATATGGAAATAAATCAATAATAACATCCAACTTGCATATATTTGGTAAGTAAATCATAAATGAATCAATTTAGTATAAACAAGTAATGCTATTGTAATTCAAAGTAGTTGCATCAGTAGTATATTAGTGTAAGTATCTAATTAAGGAAATAAACCAAAAAGATTCAAATATAGAAACTAGAACATGCAATCTATGTAGTTAAGGAAATAACCATCCTTACCTTATATAACTCGCAAAGGATCTTGAGGAATCAAGTAAGACTTTGACTAAACTTGGAAAGAAAGTCCTAAACAAGTATATATAACATATTAGGAAAGATATCTAGAAGGAAAGATATCAAAACATCCAAAACAGACCAAATATGAGGTTGCTGTACTCATTGGTCAATTGGATTGGTCTACTGCCTCAGTCGACCAATGAGTCAACCAACAAAGACAGTGGCCTTCAAAAATCAGAGTTTTTAGAATATAAAACTGAATTTGGTGGTTCAAAAGGCTAAACAAGGGGGAAACTACAATGGCAGTATACTAGTATAATTAGATCAATCATGGTTCTTGAAGAATTCATAGTAAAAATCATGGACAAGAACAATAAGATGATGGATCACTAATTGTGATAAAGGAATCATGAAAAACATGCCTAGATCTTCAAGAAAATTAGATCTAAGACTGAAGAACATCAATCTAAATAAGGAAAGAGAATGAATACAAGCTTTCCTTCAAAAGCGGGTGATGATCTTGATGAAGATCATCCACCAAGCTTTAGATCCTTAGGAAAAGAGAGGGAAAGAGTATAGTGATGGTTGCACCAGAGATACAACATCACTACTACTGTCCTCAATCAAAAAAGGAAATAAAAATAATGAAGAATCAAAGATGAAACATAGAAGAGGATGATCACATACCTTTTTGTGTAAAAGCACGAGTTTTGATGAAGATCCGTCAAGAAAATCACCAAGGATGCAAGGGAGATGACTTGCAGAGGGCTCTGGTATGTTCCAAAGAGTTTGGCGGCAAAAAATACGAAGTAGACTCGAGATTGGACTTAAATAGAGCAAGCAAAGACCTAATTAGCAAAATCAGATCTCATTGGTCGATGAGTCGACCAATCAGGACAACAAGTCCAAAACAGGGAAATGAAGGCTCAGATAAAATCCAAACATAAAGGGGTTTTGTACACACATTAAGTGACTTACCTAGTAGGTAGAAATGCCTTCGAACCAAGCCAAAGAGTACTCAAAGTCTATCAACTAATTCCATCTTCATCAGGGTGCAATTTCCATAAATGGAACACTGACATCAACACTCATGGATTCCAAGCCAGCCACCAAGTCTTCCACTAGAATGGCCCATAGCCGACTTCTTGCTTTACTTCAGGTTGTCGGACCTACAAACATCAGGGTTTCCAGGTCAAGGTTAGGGCTGGGCTTCACAATTATAGTATGTTGTTGTCCTCCTCTGCTACTCTATATTCCAATACAGAGCTTTTTCTCTGACCTCATCCAGAAACTCTAAATTCACCCTCAGCCCTTCTTCATTAGTTACTGGGTCAAACTTCCTTGATCTTTCTGACCCAACCATCACCTCTACTGGAGCCAAAGCCTCTGACCCATAAGCCAATTAAAAAGTGTCTCCCCTATTGGTGTTCTGATTGTAGTTCTGTATGCCCATAACACATGAGGTAATTTGTCCACCCATAGACTATTAGCTTCATCTAGTCTTCTTTTGATTCCTTGCAGGAGAGTCCTGTTAGTTACTTCAATCTGTCCATTGCATTGAGGATAAGCCACAAAAGAATTTTTATACTCAATGTGATAGTTTGCGCAGAATTCCTTAAACCTTTCAAACTGAGTGCCATGATCTGTCAGCTAGATCTTAGGCAGACCAAATCTAAAAATGATCTTATTTCTGAAAAACTTTTCCATTTGATTCGTCGTTGTTGTGGTTAAAGCTTCTGCCTCCACCCATTTTGTAAAGTAATCAATTGCTGCTACCACAAATTTTCTTCCTCCAGATGCTATAGGAAATGGACCAAGCAAGTACATCCCCCACATTGCAAATGGAATGGGATTGAGAATTGAAGTCAACTGCTCTGTGGGCTGCTTCTGAATTGGAGCATGGATTTGACACTTATGGCATTTTCTCATGTACTCAATTGCTTCAAATTGCATCTGTGGCCAATAGAATCCTTGTCTCAAAATTTTATAGGCCAAGGCTCTTCCACCAAGATGACTCCCACAGATCCCTTCATGGAACTCTGCCAAGGCGTACTGTGCATCGGATGGTCCCAGACATTTCAAAAGTGGCCCAGAAATTGTCCTTTTATACAGTAATCCATCTTTCAAAACAAACTTTGCTGCTCTCCTTCTCAATACTCTAGCCTTTTCTCTGTCTTCAGGGAGAGTATCCACTTTGAGATATTACACAATAGGATCCATCCACGACATTTCCATATCAATCTCCATTATCTCAGATTCGAATACCGCTGGAAAATCCAACTCTTCAATATACACAGCCTGTGGCAAAGAATAAAATTTTGCTGATGCTAACTTTGCCAGAGAATCTGCCATTGTGTTTTGATTTCTAGGTATCCTCATAACTGAGAATTGTTGGAACCAGCCTTTGCATTCCAGCGCCTTCTTAAGATAACTGATCATCCTATCATCCTTTGCCCCATATACTCCTGCAACTTGGCTAACCACCAGTTCAGAATCACTCTTAACTTTGATGTTTTGTACACATATGGATTTGGCTAACCGCAACCCCGCAATAAGAGCTTCATACTCTGCCTCATTATTTGAAGCACGAAAATTGAATCGAAGAACACTTTGAATTACAAATCCAGATGGACTTTGTAAAATCATACCTGCCCCTGATCCCTGAGAATGACTTGATCCATCCACATGAAGAATCCACCTAGCAGATACTTCACCAGAATTTTCCTGATCTTCCGGTAGTGAAATGCTTTCAGCAGTGAAGTCAGCTAGGACTTGTGCCTTTATTGCAGTTCTGGGTTTATAGTCTATATCATGTTATGTCAATTCAACTGCCCATGACACCATTCTCCCAGCAAGTTCAGGTTTATGCAATATTTTCTTTAAAGGCCAGTTAGTAAGAACAATAATTGGATGAGCCTGAAAATAGGGCCTGAGCTTTCTGGCCGCTATTATCAAAGCTAAGGCTTGTTTCTCAAATTTTGGATATCTAGACTCTGCATCTAACAATGTATGACTTACAAAGTAGATAAGATTTTGAATCGTACCTTCTTCCTGAATTAATACTGCACTCACTGCTGCCTTCAAAGAAAATAAGTATAACTGCAAGGCTTCTCTCGATATTGGCCAAGATAGAACTGGTGGACTGGTCAGCCTTCTTTTTAATTCTTCAAATGAATTTTGACAGTCCTTTGACCATCTGAATTCATTGAGTGCATTTAAGTTTTTCAACGCCTTGAAAAAGGGTTCACAATTATCTCCAGATCTGGATATAAATCTGCTCAATGCTGCAATTTTCCCCGTCAAACTTTAGATCTCCTTCATATTGTTAGGCGGTGACATATCCATAATGGCCTTAATTTTTTCTGGATTTGCCTCAATACCCTTATGTGTGACCATATTACCCAAGAATTTCCCAGATGAAACTCCAAATGCGCACTTCTCAGGGTTAAGTCTCATTCCATTCCTTCTGAGTACATCGAAGCATTCCTTTAGATCAGTGAGATGATTAGATCTGAATTGACTCTTTACTAGAAGATCATCAACATAAACTTCCATATTCCTCCCGATCTGATCAGCGAACAACTTATTCATTGCCCTTTGATATGTCGCCCCAGCATTCTTCAATCCAAAAGGCATAACCTTGTAACAGTAGCTTTCACAATTCGTTATAAATGTTGTGTGAGGTTGGTCCTCCTTCTTCATAAGAATATGATTATAGCCATAATAGACATCCATAAAACTTAACATTTGCTGACCTGATGTGGCATCAATCAACTGATCAATCTGCGGCAAAGGATAACAATCCTTGGGACAAGCCTTGTTCAGATCGGTATAATCCACACACATTCTCCACTTGCCATTATGTTTTTTCACCATTACAACATTTGCCAACCATTTAGGACATTCAATTTGCTCAATAAACTTTGACTTCCTGAGCTTTTCCACTTCAACTTTGATTGCATCATGTTTTTTCTGATGAGAAATTTATCCTTCTCTGTTTTACCGGTTTAGCAGTGTTGTCAATCTAGAGACAGTGCTCTGCAACTTCCCTGCTCAAACCTGGCATGTCTTGTGCTGACCAAGCAAAGACATCCGCATTTATTCGAAGAAATTCTTTCAGCAAGACTTTATCCTGATTGGTCTGATCAGCCCCAATCATGGTTCCCCTATCTAGATTTTTTAGATCAAAAGAGAGTTTTTCTAATTTCTCCACTGGTTCTCTGAATTTTTTCCTGGTCTCTATTATCCATAACTTCAACAGTAAGGGCAAGAGCCTTACCTTGTGACTTGGAATCTTTCAAGAAAGTTGTATAGCTCTGCCTTGAGGTTTTCTGATCAGATCTGCATTATCCAATGCCTCCTTCAGTTGGAAATTTCACTTTCAAATGCGTTGTTAAACCACAGCTCCAATAGAATTCAGAGTTGGCCTTCCTAGAATTATATTATATGCCGACAAATTCTTTATCAACAAAAATTTAGTAACTGTTGTTACTGTTTGTGAATGTGTTCCCAATGTTATTGTCAACTCAACAGTTCCTTCCACCGAAGTAAATTCTCCAGAAAACCCAAATAACCTTGTTCCACAAGGTTTTATCTTCACAGTATCCATCTTCAACCGTTGAAAGGCTTTGTAAGACATAATGTCTACAGAAGACCCCGTATCAATTAAAACCCTGTGAATGTCTCTATTTGCTACCTCAAGGACAACAACGATGGCATCATCATGCGGTTCTTGGATTCCATCCATCTCTTCCTACGTGAGAACTATTTCCCTCATCTTCTTAATTCTTTTGAGAATAACATGAGATTCAACAGTATTGACATACCTAGCATGAGCTTTAGACTTTGAAATTGAGTTCAAATCCAAGCTCCCCAAAATGATTATGATAGGAGATTGTTTTTGTTGAACTCTTTGATTTTCCTGATCCTTGGCATTTTCATTTGGAGAATTAGATTAAAAATCTCTTTTCGCCTGGTCCTCCTTTGCTGGTGTCTGGTTATTCCACCTTCTTGGTTGATCAGCAGCATCTCTCTGGTGTCCTCCATTTCTCCTTTGGACATATCGATCTAGCCGCCCCTGATTGATTAATCGCTCAATTTCATTTTTCAGAATTTTGCAATCGTCAGTATCATGACCATGATCTCTATGAAATCTGCAATATCTGTTTGGATTTCGCTCTTCTGCTTTTTCTATCATCGATTTTGGCCATTTCACAAATCCCTGATGTTGAATTCGCATCAGAATTTCTGATCTTCTGGTATTAAGAGGGGTATAATTCTCTAGGAATGGTCTTAGAATATCTCTTATAACTTGACGATCAGGACCATTCCTCGGGAAATTTCTACTATTTCTTCGATCTCTCTGATCAAATCGCATAACTCCATCTTCCTTCTTTCTGCTCCCATCACCATCAGTTTCCTTCTTGGCCTGAAGAATATCTTTCATGTTAGCATATTGATTACATCATGTTGTCAATTCTGCAATGTTCGCCGGCTTGTTCATAATCAGAAATTCCAACAAATGATCATCCGTCAATCCTCTGAACATAGCATCATAAGCCACGGCTTCATTTAGGTTCTTTATCTGAATTGATTCTTGATTGAATGTCTTCATATAACTTCGAATCGTCCCCTGACTTCTGGCGAATTGTAGCCAAGTTATCCACCATTTTGCTACTTTTCACGCTGCTTTGGAATCTTGATAGGAATATATTTGTTAGGTCTCTGAAATCTCCAATTGAATCCGGTAGCAGACTGAAAAACCAGGTCGTTGCCAGACCTTTCAATGACGATGGAAAGGATCGACACTTCAAAACATCAGAGTTGCCTGCCAACATCATAACAGAATTGAATTGAGCTAGGTGCTCCAACAGATCTGAGCTTCCATCAATACATTGTAAACACCGGAAGTTTGAAGTTATGCGGCAATGGTGCTGACATAATGTCCTTGGAAAATGGATTTTGATTCATTGCTTCTTCCACCTTTTCTCCATCGTCTTTATTCGTCAATCATTGAATCTGATCGTTCAGGATACGAAATCTCTTACTGATTTCAGATCCATGATCTTCAGATCTGCTGCCTTCCGATTTCCCTGTTTCTTTCTTATCTCTCCGATCTCCAAGAGTTTTACTATTTTTACTCTAAATTTGGCTTAAACGATCATCCTTAGACAATCCCCGATCATCTTAACTCCAGAGGAATGTAGTTTGGATCTGCACTCTCTCCTGATCCTTCTTTGAGAATTGATCTCCTTTGATTTTCTCTCGACCTTTGCATCCGAGGATTTGGTACATAAATCGCCTCAACTCGGGAAAGAGTGCGATATCTTCTAGCAGGCGAGATCAAAACTCTTCCCTCTGGTTGAACTCCAACTTGTTTGATGAACGTTCTCATCAGATTTTGCGTTTCAAGGATTTGATGCTGCATACTCTCAAATCATTCAGTGATTTGATTTGGATCTAGCTCTAATTGAGAAGCAACCAGTGTATTTGCAAGTTGTTTCTCCTGTCTTTCAGAAATTTCAGCAGGATGAGGCGAACGATCTTCCATCATTCTCTACTTTTGTCGAGTCTGTATTGTTGGAATTTGCAGCGTTGGAACTGTTTCTCTTGTCCTTCTCTTCAGATTGATCCTGCTTGGCTCCCTCTAGCTTGCCTTTGCCATTTCAACTGGCAATATCTCCTCTCGCTCAGGCGATTGAGCCATGACCTCTGCTCTAAATTTGTTAAAGCTTGTTCCCACAGACGGCGCCAAATGTTGGTGCTAAATTTGCCAGAGATCTTGGACCACAACCTCAGCACCAATCCAACTCAGATCTGGCTCGATCTAACTTGCTTGATTCCTCAATTAGTCTCTCGTTCTTGAAAAATAGAACACCAGTGAGAAACAGAGCCGATCGTCTTGATCGGTGTCGCGTCACTGACGGTCTAGTCAGAATGGTGAAGACGATGCTCTAGAGCTTGAAGGAACTTCTGAGGTTTTCTAATGGAGTGAAATCAGAAAGTATCAGTGTTCAGGTTGATCTGAGAAACTTTCCCTCGACGAACTCATCGTTCCTCTTTATATAGATTTCCCGCATGATATGCTTTTAACTATGACCGTCGGATCATAGTATAGTATTGGATGGCCATGATTAGACCTTCTTCTTAGCTCCTAGGCGGACCCATAGATCGCTTTATTTAATCATCTTAAACTGATCGTATTAGATTTAGACCGGAGTGAACCATCATGAACCGAGGTTAGGGTATTTTATTCATATCAAATATCTCTCTGGGAAATGTATCTTTCTTGGATACAACAATTCACACAAGGGGTATGTATGTTAGGATCCAACTTTTGGCCGATCCTACATCTCTAGACATGTAGCTTTTAAGGAAACCAAGTTTCCCTTTGCAACTCAACCTCTTAACCACCCTTCCTGCTCTCACCCCACTCCCACCATAGTTACAGTTGATAATCTCTTTTCAAATTCAAATTCAAATTCAAATTTTGAAATCTCCCATCATACTCGAAATTCTAATTCAAATTCAAATTTTGAATTTTCCCACCCCACTCAAACTTCGAATTCAAATTCAAATTTTGAACTCTCCTTTCCTAGTCGAAAATCCAATTCAAATTCAAAATGTGAAATTTCGAAAACTCTATCTCAACCTCTCCCTGCACCCGAAACCTTAGCCCATAATCCACCTGAAACCCTAGCCCATAACTCACCTGCACCATCCCAACCAACTCAACCTCAATCTTACCATATGCAAACCCGATCCAAACATGTCATCTAAAACCCATCTCTAAACTGAACCTCCTAGTCACCTCTTTTGTTGATAATCCTGAAATAGAACCCACCTCATACACCATTGCCAGTAAAGACCCCAAGTGGAGGCTTGCTATGAGTGACGAATTTGATGTTGTCTTACGTAATGGTACTTAAAGTCTAGTTCTCCATCAGCCCCACATGAATTTGATTGGAAATAAATGGGTTTATAGAATCAAACGAAATAGTAATGGCTCTATTTCACCTTATAAGGCTCGTTTGGTCGCCAAAAGATTTCATCAACATGAAGGAATTAATTATTTTGACACTTTTAGTGCCGTTGTCAAACCTACTACCATACACTTGATTCTATCACTAGCAGTTGCCCAATGATGGACTCTTCGCCAATTGGATGTTCAAAATGCATTTTTAAATGGTAAATTATTTGAAGAGGTTTACATGGTTCAACCACAGGGTTTCATTGATCCAGAGAGACCTACTTATGTATGTCACCTTCAGAAAGCTTTATATGGTTTAAAATAGGCCCCTAGGGCATGGTCTCATCGGCTTGGCAGTTATTTACTCACTCTGGGATTCTCACAATCCTCATCTGATACGGCACTATATTTTTGTACTTCAACACATCAAACAATCTATCTTCTTGTATATGTGGACGACATTGTCCTCACTGGATCTAGTTCTTTTGAGGTTAGTTCTGTCATTATGGCCATTGGCAAGGAATTCGCCATCAAAGATCTTGGTGACTTAAACTACTTTTCAGGGGTCGAGGTCACTCGCTCATCTCATGGTTTAGATCTTTGCCAGTCAAAATATTCTTCAGATCTTTTATGAAGGACCAATATGCATGAAGCAAAATCAGTAGCAATCCCAACCTCCATCACCAAAGCAACCACTGAGGAACCTCCCCTCTATAATGATCCATCCCAATATAGAAGTACAGTGGGTGCCCTTCAGTATTTGACTCTCACACGCCCTGATATAACATTTGCTATAAATAAGGTTTGTCAATATATGCATTGCCCTACAATTGATGATTGGGTTGTAGTTAAGTGAATTCTTTGTTATCTAAAAGAGACCCCATCCCATGGAATTCTATTTCGGCCAACAACTAATCTTTCTCTCACTGCCTTTAGTGATGCGGACTGGGCCGGTTCAACTATTGATCAACGATCTACAAGTGGCTACTGTGTCTACTTGGGCCCTAACTTGATCTCTTGGAGTTCCAAGAAATAGCCCATTGTGGCCCGCTCCTCCACAGAATTTGAGTACAAAGGGGTTGCTAATGCTACTTGAGCTAATATGCTTACGTTAGTTACTACTTGAACTTGGGGTTGTCACTTCTGCACCAACTCTATACTGCGATAATATTGGAGCTATTTATCTTACTGCTAATCCGGTCTTTCACGCACGAACCAAACACATCGAGATTGACTATCATTTTGTTCGTAAACAAGTCGCCACAGAAAATCATTCAATCCGATTCGTTCCCACAGGAGACCAAATTGCAGACATTCTCACCAAAGACTTATCTGCTCCAAGATTCAAAATTTTAAAGTCCAAGCTCACTGTCTGTTCTCAACCAATGACCTTGCGGGGGAATGTAAAGGATAAGTCTCTGAATTCAAATTCAAATCCATCGTAACTAGCTCTATCCGCGATTGATCTTATCTCCAACCGATCAAGAAGAGTTTGAGTTATAGTTGAAGTATCAACAAGTAGTAGAGTTTGATTGTAAACAAGTTGCAGTTCAAATTCAAATATTTGAATTGTAATTCATATAATATTAATATACATCTCTCACTCACTAATCTGAGTGTCGTAGAATTCTCTCTCAAACAAAATCCTAACTTAGGATACCAGTTATACGAAAAGGATAAGGGATAATAAAGTCCAATTTTTATTTTTTTATTTTTTATTTTTTATTTTATTTTTTGAATTGAAGTTGGACCAACTTATGCGCATCTTTAGACAGATAACTTTTTTCATATAATTTTAAATATAAAACGAAGCTTTGCCCTTAACCCTGAAGATACTTGAACTTTTCCTCAAAATTCTACTTTATAATAGAATATCAAATATAAATCTGTCTACTACGGTTGATATCCACTGATATCAAATTCAACACCATATTACTTAAACATTTCAACCATACCTATTTCGATACCATGCACTAAGACCATGCTAGGGTTAATCTATAGGTAGAGATTTTTTTCCTTTTTCTTCGGGTAGAACGTAGGTAGAGATTCAAGTGCCATCAAATACTTTTTTTTCCAAGAAATAAGAATAAGCTACAATATACAACATACGAATATACGATGCTGATTGGAGAGAGATGAAATGAGAAAGTAAAGGCAGAATCAGCACATGCAATGCTTGGCAATGTAATTATTTTATGAGAATCTGAGGTACTGGAACTGTCATCACTTCTAGCAAGCCCAAGACACGTTTCAATGTCAAGGGTAGCATTTTTTTGAGGCTCTTTTATAACCAGCTTGTCATCTTGTTTTTATGCATGTTTCCACATAGGTTTTGGGTCCCCTACTGCTAATACCAGAGAGACTGGCAGGGCTCACAAGGTGAATGAAATTGGCAATCCTGGAAGGGCTTCTGGGGAACTCTGCCTTCTTCCTCTCCTCTGAAGCAGAAAAGCACAACTCCTTTGCTGTCCTCTCACGTGCACCCTCTCATCCTAGCTCTCTCTCTCCTCCCCTCTCTCTATGCCAATTAGCCTCTTCTCTGTTATCAAAACCTCCCTTTTCTTCTTCTCTCTCTCAAAAAGTGAGCTTGCAGGAAACTTTTGAAGGATGGTGAGTAGGATTTCTCGTAGGAAATGATTGTACTTGTAGCAATTAATTTGAGTTGGAGCAAGTACTTGTCACAGTGTCAAGGGTTCAATTTGAATTTGTAAGCTTTAACAGTGTTGGGTCTTGAATTTTCAAATGGCAGCACTAGAGGCACTTGTTTCCCATGAGCTTTCCAACTTCCTTCCCAATGACACCATCTCTACTTCTCCAAGCTACTGCCATGGCTCCTCAGGGACAAGCTTCTTGTTTGAGAGAAGTAGTTCTACAGATGGGATTCAAAACAACCCACATTTGTGTCGTTTAGAAACTGTAGATTTCCACCAGACTTCCGGCCGACGACAACCCTTGCCTGAGATGCGACCCAGCATGGGTTCTTCAGAACCCATTAGTAGGAAACTAAATAGGAATTCAATTTGCCATCCAACAATGCAAAGCAGAAAGAAGAGGAGAAGAAAGTCTAGGGTTTGCAAGAACAAAGAGGAGGCTGAGACACAGAGGATGAACCACATTGCAGTGGAACGAAACCGCCGCAAGCAGATGAACGAACATTTAGGTGTTCTACGGTCTATGATGACTGAATCCTACATTCAAAGGGTAATTTTTATCCTTCTGTTCCTTCTTAATTTTCATAAAGATTTGATTTTTAAGTTTATTGAATTCCTTCCAAGCATGACTCTAGTTAGATGGTAATTCAAATTTCTTTGGTTTGAAATGCTGTTGCATTAGCTTCAGAAGGTAGAGCCCTTAATTTGCTAACAAATGTGGCTTGCTAGCGTAGGGTGACCAAGCATCTATTGTAGGTGGAGCAATAGAATTTGTGAAGGAGCTCGAACAACTTCTGCAATCACTTGAAGCAAGGAAAATCTTAATGCAACAAAGAGGAGCAGGAGGAGGAGCAGAAGGAGCAAATGAGACCAAAAACAAAGGCTTCTCATCAGCCCCATTTGCTCAGTTCTTCAGTTATCCTCAGTACCAGTGGTGTCAAAACCCTTATAAATATCAACTGGAGAACAGACCAGCCATTGCTGATATTGAGGTTACGTTGATTGAAACCCATGCTAACCTGAGAATCCTCTCAAGAAGGAGACCCAGACAGCTCTTCAAATTGGTAACTAGCTTCCAAGCTCTCCGTCTCACCATTCTTCACCTCAATGTCACCACCTTGGACCATCTTGTGCTCTATTCCTTCAATGTCAAGGTATTCCTTTTTCTTCTTCTCTACTACTTGTGAACCGGGTCATGTTGGAAACCATGGTCTGGCTTATTTTCACATCATTGATGAAGGTAACAGTCACCCATCTTATCTTTTTTCCAGAATTGAGAGGTAGATGGGTGGAAGAAGTTCATTAAAGAAAAAATCTTCCCTCTTTCGTGATTAAGTTTCTATGTTTGAAAACCACTTCCTTTGCTATCTCTTAGGGAAATATAATCTCTAACTAGATATTCATTATTGCAGGTGGAGGAAGGTTGCCAACTGACTTCAGTAGATGACATAGCTGGTGCAGTCCACCACATGCTCAGTATAATTGAAGAGGAAACTGTCCTAAGGACATAACCTGAGAAATTTCCATGTTTCCAAAGGACATCATCTGTGTTTCACTTAGTTTCTACAATGTAACAAGATTTTCAAATGTAATTGATGACTTCTACAATAACTTTTCCGTTACTATTCTGTGTTTCATATTTTCTTTCTTTTATTGTACAGTTAATTAGTTATTACTTGTTTACATAGTGATGTTAATTAACAAAAATGAATGATTGTTACCTTGTTCGTGTTCTGGGTTTCTCAGTAAACTCAGCCTACCAAAGTGTAACGGTGAAATGTGTTGACCGAAAAAAAAAAACGCTGAAATGTGCTCAAGAAATCAATTTGAACAGTTATATCATCCTACTGTTTGTCTTCTCTTTCTGGTATACTAATCCAACAGCTAAAAACAGTTCCATTTGAATCTGGATGTTATATGTAAAAGGAAGATTTTTGCCGCTCATAAACATTTCCGTTTCGAATGCTGCTTAATAGGAACTGAAACATTCAAACATACCCATTTGCTAAACCCTAGCTAGCCCACATTAATGTGTGGAATCTTGGGTTGAACCAGTACAGATGGGAACCAGGTAAAGTTGGTGCGTTTCTAAGATTTACAGTGAAGGAAAAGACTCGTCAAAGAAAAGCAGAGAAGGAAAGGGAGATAAGACATGAATGGCTACAAATAACAAATGATCATACACAATAACAACATTTGTCATTTTCCGTGACCCTCCATAACTTGTCTTATATGGTAAAAGAAGTGAAAATATTCTTTGTTTTAGAGGAGGAAAAAAACAGTGAGGGGTTTCTGGTATCGATGCATTTCGAATTTTGATGTCTTTGCATCCTTCAAGATACAGAGTAGACAAAGTACTCTCTCACTCTATGTATCCACGTTGTATAGATGACCACTTGGGGAAGAAAGAGACGGGTACTAATGGAGGAGAAAAAGATGGCAACAGAGTGAGAGATACAGCCAAAAAAAATGACTGCCGCTAAAAGAGAGAGATGGATGGATGGGTACCCATGAGGAAAAAAGCAGCAGCAGGAAGGTATGGCAGAAGTGAGATGTTAAAGGTAGGCACAGAACAAATAGAGAAATGGTAGATGCCACTGACCACGAATTTGCTGATGAGTCTAATCACCTACCTAAGATTATTTATTTATTATTTCTTCCCCCTTCGTTTGAACATAAAGATAGAGGAAGATGATTCTTATTTTCAAGTTGGCACTGAGAAGGGTGAATCAGTTACTCATATTTGTCAAAATTAATCCTAAAATACTTATCCTAAGATGGTTTTCACTCTTCGATCTGAATAAAATGGATCTGACTTTATTGAATTATGAAATGAGAAATATTACAGAGAACCACTAAAAGGAACTAAACACTCTCATCTCAGCAAGTAAAGTTACCCTGGCCTGATTCACCTATCCTCACAAGTTCCTTTAGGCTGTGTTTGTTTACAAAGGTGAGGTAGTAAAAAAAAACATGTGGGCGCTATGTGTAGTGGGGTAAAGGAGAAGGAAAGGAAAAGAAAGGGTTTTGTGGAAAAGTGATAGTAGTGGGTCCCACTTTTTACTTTCCTAAACTTTTCTACAAAACCCCACCAAATTTGTGGGGTTTTAAAAAGCCTTGGGGTGGGAAAGTTGGGCTGTCACCTCACTAGACAAGTTTCCTTGATTCAAGGAAGCTTGTCTCTCACTTTCCCACTCCAAACAACCAAACAATCTACAATTTTAGGATTTAAGAGAAAAGTAAGAAATCTACAATTTTTTTTTCAAGAATTTTCCCACCCCACCTTTATTCTAACAAACAAATGCAGCCTTAGTGTATCAAACAAAAAAGGCAAAGAGCAAAAATCATAAACTAGCAACCCAGTCGGCAACCCCTACAGATTACCGAGTGTTAGGGATATTAAGTAGAATATCCCCTCCCTTATTTCCTTCATTATATGACATATGTATGTTGTTTTATATGTAAATAATAATCTCTCTATGTATGTTTTTTTATTTTTTTTGGGAATAGGAGCTTTCTATATACGGCATACTTTTCTTGGCAGCGGTAGGACTAGATCTTGCAAAGTTGGCTTTTGTCCTCTCTCATCAAGGTGGTTCATGCTCAAGTTGTAGGGATGCCAACATCTGCTGATGTGTGGAAATATCTTCTTGCAACTTATGCGCATGCATTGCAAGCTCGAACCATGCAACTATGTATGCAGTAGCACAACATTGGCAAGGGTTCCTATTCAATTTTAGACTATCTTCTTTGTTAATGTAACCTAGAGGGGGTGAATAGGTTACAACTAGTGGATTTATCCGAATTTTTTATGGTTTAATCTCATATACAATATAAAGTATGCAAATTTAAATATAATTGAAAAAATTAAATTGAAGTTGTACAAATTTGCAAACACACAACCTATAACATAAGTTTTTATAGTGGTTCGACTTTACAAATCTATGTCTACTCTTCTCTTGGCCTCAAAAGATATTTTCACTAATGATTCTCTTCAATATGGTGGGTAGAGAATCAAAAATTTATAATCTTTGTTATGGGACAAGAGCATCCTTTTACAATATTTGTTCATGGGCAAGAACACCATCTATAATCTTTGTTCACGGGCAAGAGCACCTCTACATTCTTTGTTCACAGGGAAGAGCACCCTAAACCAATTCTAGTCTACCTATACTTAGAATTGAAAACAAACAAATACAATAGATAGAAGAATATTATCTAACAAGGGATGTGACACTTTATCCCTTGTGTAAATGTGATGCAATGAGAGTTGTATACCCAAATAGAAATAATTTTCACCATTAATAACCTTCCAACAAGATCCTTGAATCAACCCAAGCTATATTCTAATGAGCTTGCTTAAACACCTTAGTATGTTCTTCAAGGACGAGGTAAGGGTGAGAAGCAAAACACAATTGATTTATTGTAATTTGAAAGCTTGAGAATATTTGGGGAGTAGATGATCAATTGGCAACGGTTGTTGCTCTCAAATGAGGTGGATTGGGATTATATAGATAGCCTTCAAGTGTCTTAGTCAAACCTCAAATGGATAGAAAACAGACAAATTTTAGTCCAGATGGAAGTCTGCCTAATTTAGACTGATGTCCATATAATTCAGATGGAAAATCCGTTTGAGCTTCTATGACCAGACGGATGTCCATTTGAGTCACAGAGGCATAGAATGGAACTTTAAGGGGGTTTTAAGGTCTTCTAACCGACCATGTGTCTTCATACACCCTTTTAACATGTCCTAGGTCAATTTAATGACATGATGCATAAGATTTTTATGCATATGAGTGCAATTATGTTTATATATGCATGAAGGTGTTCTAGGTCCTAATTTGCTAAGTATTCTTGCTTGAGCTTGCGTTGATGTTCTTGAATCTTCTTGTACTCCATTCTTTATGCTCATCTTGACTTAGACTTCATATCCATCTTGGTTTGGTCTTGGCCTTGACTTGGGCTTGGGCATCAAACGTTGAGTTGGATTTGGTTCACTTACTCTCATATTGAACTAGATATACACAACTCAATATAGCCATTAGTAATTCATGTTTGTCATCATTAAAACTAATAGAGGCTGATGTGGAAATGTTGACATGGCATTTCCCAACATTCTTCATGTTAAACACATCATTGATGCCCTTGTTTGGCGAATCAACTAGTTCTAAATGCTAATCTTGTTCTCTTTGTCTTGGGTAGACATGGCCTTGAGTACATGTCAAACCCCACCCAGTCAGACCTAGTCATACCATGAGGGTGATACACCACAAGATCTAGTGTCACATCCTCCCAGCCGGTACCCTAACTGGCATACCCGAGAGTGTGATCCACAGCCCGAAGATCAGGTATCGAGTAATCAACCTCCCACATAAACAATAACATAATCATGAACAATAATAATCGATGTGCGAAAGATAAACCATAGATCCAAATAAGGAAAGAATGAATCATATATAAATCAGAGTACTAAATATAATCAGAGTGTCTAAATCAGATAAGTAAAGTGAGGCGAAATCTCACTCTACAACCAGCGAAAAAGTAGTTCTAAAAGAGAATAAACAGGATATAATCTAATCCCAATAGCAGGTACAATAGGTAACTAAATTGTTCTCAATCTTATAGACAATATCCCTATAAGTATAAATCTCATAGATGGCACAAGGGCGCTTCAACTCTATGGTCGGACTAAGCATCGTACGGAGCATAACCACTCGCGGGATCTTCAGTGTAATTGTCGTAACCGCAATCACCTTCCTGGAGATATGCCTCTTCTCCTTGCGCTTCTTCATACGAGCATTCATGATATTCCGAACCTGTAGAATAGTCTAACAAACATTGTACAATAAAGGAATGAGTTTCAAAGAAACTCAGTAAGGCAGTTAAATCCATAATGACATAAACGGCAGGATTACAAAACAAACATAAATGCAATATGGTATGAGACAAACAATGAATGTATGAATCTAACTCTATATATGCTGGTCTCTATTGGCAGACATGCTTTAAGTCATAGCACTGTACTTCTTTAGGAAAGTCTCATTCACTCATCATCAGTTGGTAATGGGTCCTTCATCCCTCGGGACATTCCATGGCTGGGGGTATAGGTCACCACTCTCTCACATAACCATTGGTCTAAGTACCGGCGCATGTCAGGGTAAAGCCTAGCCAAATGCAAGTCTTCTACTTAGTTACATCAAGTCAGATCCAGATACGTCCATTCCTCGTCCCTGACGATCCTTTCCGGTATCCTTCACACTAGAGTCCTCATAGTCCCTGACTACGGACTCATCAACCCTATTGGTCATCCACATATGGTAAACGGGAAGCTCTCACGTCCTCTCACTGGTTGGTTACCGGTCTTGAGCGCCCGTGAGCCCAAGTCTAACCATATGCAACCCTACCGATAAATGGTCCCCACAATTTGATTCCTGTCCTCTCACGGGTTGGTTACCGGTCTTGAGCGCCCATGAATCCCCATTGCTACCACGGGTCGTTCGGTCTCAATACCCCTCCGATTAGGGCCTGACATAACAGGACATCCTAGCCAAACACTACTAGACAGTCCTAAATATGTCATCCAACAGTTTAGGAAGGTGTCCAGAGGGCATCTCCGGAAACATCCCATAATATTCCCGTAGTAGTCCAAGGACAGAAGTGTCAAAAGGACACCTCTCCTTTCCAAACCATACTTAAGCATACACAAGCATCAATTCATAACATCACATATATGGTAACTTCATATATGGAAAGAAATCAATAATTACAATCAACTTGTATATAACTGGTAAGTAAATCATACATGAGTCAATTCAATATAAATAAGTAATGCTACTGATATCAAGACAATACCACAGTAATATAACATTATAAGAATCTAATTAAAGAAATAAATTAACAAGATTCAAATATAGAAACTAAGATATGCAATTTATGTCGTTAAAGAAGTAACCATCCTTACCTTTTATAACTTGCAAAGGAATCCTAAGAAATCAAGTAACATCTTGACAAACTTGAGAAGAAGGTCCTAAACAAGTGTATACAACATATTAGGAAAGATCCCTAACAGAAAAGATACCAAAACATCCAAAACAGACCAAATCTGGAGTTGCTTGTACTCATTGGTCGATTGGATTGGTCTATCGCCTTGATCGACCAATCAGTCGACCAATGAAGACAGTAGCCTACAAAATCAGAGTTTTAAGATATAAGATCCGAATTTGGTGGTTCAAAAGGGTACTAAACAAGGGGTAAACTACATTAGTAGTATCCTAACATATAGGGGACCTCAAAACACTAATCGAATCAAGTCTTCAAGATACAAATTAGGAAACAAAAAGTTACCATAATTAGATCAATCATGGTTCTTGAAGAATTCAAGATAGAATTCATAGACAAGAACAATAGGAGAATGAATCATTGATTCAGATAAAGATATCATGAAAGGCATACTTAGATCTTTAAGAAAATAGACCTAAGAGCATAAATCTAAATAAGGAAACAAAACCTACCATAGATGTAACTATCATGATTCATGAAGAAAATATGGTTTGGTAGAAGAGAAACAACTAGAGATTGATAGATCATGGATCATGAAAAGAAAACACAGCAATTGACTACTAACATGATCAATATAGTAGATCTAAGAAGATCAGAATTCAAATCAAAAGATGAACAAAGACAAGATCATGATTTGATCATGATTCCTTCAAAAGCTTGCAATGATCATGGTTAAGATCATTGCATTAGCCATTAATCCTTAGGAAGATCATGAGAGACAAGTCCAGAGATGTTTGCAACAGAGAATGCAGCATCTCCTCCACTGTCTCAACTCAAAAAGGAAAGAAAAACAGAGATGGAGAAGAAGAAGAGAGTGTAGACATACCTTTGATGCAAGAGGAAGAGTTTTGACGAAGATCCGTCAAGAAAAACACCAAGGATGCAAGGGAGATGACTTGCAGAGGTCTTTGGTTCGTTCCAAAGAGTTTGGAGGCAGAAAATACGAAGTAGACTCGAGATTGGACTTAAATAGAGCAAGCAAGACCTAATTGCCAAAGACAGAACCCATTGGTCGAGTGGATTGGTCGATTGGTCCAGTCGACCAATCAGTTCAGCAACTCCTAAACAGGGAATTGAAGACCCAGATCAAATCCAATCCTAAAGGGGTTTTGCACACATATCAAGTGACTTACCTAATAGGTAGAAATGCCTTCAAACCATGATAGAGAGCACTCCAAGTCCATCAACTAATCCGATCTTCATCAAGATTCAGTTTCCATAAATAGAACCTTATCATCAACTCTCATGGATTCAAAGCCAGACACCAAGTCCTCTCTTGGGATGGCCAAAAGCTGACTTCTTACTTTACTTCGGGTCACTGGACCTACAAATAACAAGGTTTTCGGGTCAAGGTTAGTGCTGGGTTTCACATCTAGGGTCCCGGCCAAATCCATAACACACACCATTTGGTATAATCAAAGATCAACAAAATATTTAAACTAATAAGTAATGTGAGATCTCTCAAAACCCTAACCCAAAAATCTATATTGTAGGTCCGAAAACCTGGAGTACAGGAAGAAGGCAACTGTGGGCCATCCAAATTGAAACCATTGGATTAAACTCTAAACCAATATAAGTATATAGAGATGATGCTAAGTTGGGAGATCTTTCAGATTATGGAAGAAGAACTAACTCGAATGTTGACAGACTTGGTAGATGGATCAAGAGTATAGTAATGATACAAGTAGAAGGATCCGAAAAGCCACATAAAGACCCTTCTATAACTTAGAATAGGACCTAACAAGAAGCTAGGGCTTTTAGAGCATCAATACCCCTCTTAGATCAAAAGTACCAGGCTCTAGTAGCTTGCCTTGGCAGCCCCAAGTGACTAGCCAGATTTAGGGCAATAGGGCATTTTGGGAAATTGATGTTTTTGAAGCCCTATTTAATGATTTTTCTTTCTAAAATGTGTCATTATGTTCTAAAGCCATTAGAGAACGTCAGAGACTTCAAGAGAACCCTCTCCAAGGTGAAGGAAGGTGTGGAAGTATCCGTCAAGGTTTCTCTTTGTCGTTTCTCTTTCTAAAAGGTTAGAAATTATCTTCTTCGTTCTAGTTTTTCTCTTTTGCTTGTTTCTACCTACTATATAAACCTAGAAGAAGGTCTATACTTGGTGTAATGACCTATCTCTACTATCCTTTTTGTTCTAGAGTGAATCTCCATTCACTCTAGCTCTTTTGTGAACTTCATGGTAAGATTTCGGAGAAGACCTTGTATAAGATCCATTAGATTTTAATACTTTGTGGTTTCATCTCCAAACCATGTGAGACCATGATCTATTATGATTTCAGACCTTTATCTTCTATCGTATTTACTCTAGAGTGAATCCCCATTAACTCTAGCTCTTCCATGAATCTTACGGGATGGAATTGGTGAAAACCTAATATAGGAATCGTTAGGTTTTCAATTCTTTTGCTATCATTGATCCTTAAACCATGCTAGATAATGTCCTACCATGATTTTAGAATTTTCTAGTTAATTTTGGAGTTGTCTGGAACACAAATGAGGAGTTTTCTATTGATCTAGGCACTTTTTGACCATACACAGAAGCCTTGGTCACCTACCTTGGCAACCTCAAGCAACCAAGCCAAGTGTTGGCAGATTGGTGGCTGGGTTTTATTCTCTTTTCAAATCTAAACCTCTAGGGTTCTTTCTAACTTTGAATTCTCATGTTGTTAGGACTCTTTGACAAGTTTGTACTCATCCTT
This sequence comes from Hakea prostrata, assembly GCF_041222555.1. NCBI lineage: Eukaryota > Viridiplantae > Streptophyta > Magnoliopsida > Proteales > Proteaceae > Hakea > Hakea prostrata. The sequence goes on from NW_028291224.1 coordinate 46,240, forward strand.
TGACCTATTCTACAAATGTTTTGAATCGATAACAAGGTGAGACGTGCACTTAAACATAACCCTAGTTACATTCTTTTTTTTTCAATAGGACTTGAATGTATGTTTTATGGTTTAGGAATGATTACTATGACTATAGTTTTAGAATATAGTTGATTAATGATGTTATGCATATTTGTTAAACATGTGACTGTTTGGACTTGGAATGAATTGTGACATGATAATGTGATAGGATTCATATTGTAATGTGAATTTAGGTTGTGATTGTGAATTGGGGAATTCCATTCGAGTGTTTCTATCTTGGGATATCAGTGGAGGTCATATGGGACACAATCCTGTGACTCCCCTTGGCTCTTTTCATGATCACTGGATGTCATAACTAAGAAGTCTAGTTGAGTTTAGTTAGAAACCCCGTCATGTCATCACCCTATCAGTGTAGTATTGACGTCGAGTGACCCGTGGCAGTGGTATTTGGTTAGTGGGCATAAAAGAATGCGAGAAGTATGAGGTGTGAAATCCCTCATAACCCAAACCCAAAAATCCATATTGTAGGTCCGAAAACTCGGAGTGTGGGAAGAAGGCAACTGTGGGCCATCCGAACTGAAACCATTGGATTTGACTTTTGAACCAATGGAAGTAGATGGAGATGATGCTAAGTTGGGAACTTTGTCGAATTTTAGAAGAATGACTAACTCGAAAGTTGACGGACTTGGTAGATGGATCAAGAGTACGGTAATGACACAAGTGGAAGGTCCCAGAAAACCTGGTAAGACCCTTCTATAACTTGGAAAATGACCTAAGAAGAAGCTAGGGCTTACGGATTACCAAAATTCACTTTTTGACCGAAAGCCATGGGTTGGCAGCCTGCCCTGGGCGACCAAGCCTGTTTCGGGGCAAAATTGGTATTTTGTGGGAAGTAGGTTTTTGAAGCCCTATTTAATTGTTTTTCATTCTAAAATGTGTCATTATGTTCTAAAGCCATCAAAGAACATCAAAGACTCTCTAGAGAACCCTCTCCAAGGTGAAGGAAGGTTTCGAAGCATCCGTCAAGGTTTATGTCTGTCGATTCTTCTTTTGCAAGGTTAGCATTCACTATATTCTAGTTATTCTTGTTCTATTGTTTCTACCTATTTTGTAGACCTTCTTCAAGGTCTATACTTTTTGTAAGTGCCTATTTTTTCTGTTCTCTATGTTATAGAGTGAATCTCCATTCATTCTAGCTCTTTTGTGAACTTCATGGTATGATTTCGGTAAAGACCTAGCATAAGATCTATTGAGTTTATATTCTCTTTGATTAGTCTGATTTTCAAACCATGTTAGATCGTATTCTATGATGCCTTATTCTACTATTATTTTTACTCTAGAGTGAATCTCCATTCACTCTAGTCTATTTGTGAATTTGTAGTTTGATTTCGAAAGAAACCTAATATAGGACTTGTTAGGTTTTCATTCAGTTTGCCATGATTGATGCTTAAACCATACTAGATAATGTCCTACCATGATTTTAAAATTTTCTAGTTAATTTTGGAGTGGTCTAGAACCCAAACGATGAGTTTTATGTCGGTTTTAGGATTTCTTGTCCATACACGGCAGCCTTGGTCGATTGGCTTTGACAGCCCAGGCGACCAACCATGGTACTGTCAGACAAATGTCTAGGTTTTCCCTCTTTTCTTTGCCAAACCATTAGGGTTTGTTTCTAACATTGAATCATCATATGTTAGGACACTTTGACAAGTTTGAACTCATCTTTTGATCGACTCTTCAAAGGTTTCAAATCGACAACAAGGTGAGGATGTTCACTTACGTATAACCTTAGTTACATTCTTATTTGTAATAGGACTTGAATGCATGTTCTATATTGTTGCTTTTAGGACTTAAACATGATTGCCATGCCTTCGTAATTTCAGAATATAGTTAGTAATGATGTTATGCATATTTGTTAGATATGTGAATGTTTGGAATGAGAATAAATTATGATTTGATGATGTGTTTGGAATCATATTGTAATGGCTTAGGTTGTGATTGTAAATTGGGGAATGCCATTTGGGTGTTTCTGTCTTGGGACATCAGTGGAGCTGTTATAGGACACAATCCTATGATGCCCCTTGGCATTTTTCATGATCATAGGATATCACACCTAGGATGTCTAGAAGTGTTTGGTTAGAAACCCCATCATATCACACCCTATCGGCGTGGGTATTGAGGCCAAGTGACAGTAATGGGGATTGTGGGCGTTCAAGACCGGTGGCCAACCTGTGAGAGGATACAATCACATTAAGGGGGCCATTCATTGGTAGGGTCGCATCATAATAAGCCTGGGCTCATGGGCACTCAAGCATGGTTCCTCGTGTCGGCGATATTTCGACCTGTCGCTGGGGGGCGACATGACACCCCCCAACGAAATCGATAAAGCCAGAAGTCGACGATATATCGCCAACGGTCGAAATTTTGACCGTTTGCAATATATCGCGAGAAGTCATATCGCCAACTTCTAGCGATAAAAAGGGAGATTCAGGCGAATGTCGCCCGAATTTCCCATTCGAATTTTTTTTTCATTTTCTCTCTCTTCTCTCACTTCTCCAGAGCTTCTCTTTCTCATTTTTTGCACTTTTCACCATATTTTGGTCCAATCTTCGACATCTACGAGTACATCTTTCTTCTTTATTGCCGAATATCACATTGTTTCTATCGATCAGGAGCTGTTTCGCACAAATTTGGGAGTTTTTTCGTCAAACAGGTAACCATTCTTCTCCAAGTAATTTTTGACAAAATGCAAGCTATATGATGTTGGATGATTTTGAAATTAATATATGTTGAATACCATGTGCCGATCTACGATTTCACGGAGTAGGAATTTTTTTCCGCAAAGTATTTTATTTTTTTTATTTTTGTGAGTAAAAAATAATATTTTGATTATCTTGTATGATTACTTTTTAAGTGATACAATGGTTGTATGATGATAGAAAAAACATATGTGGAACTCTGTGAGCCGATCTACGGATTGATGAAGTTGAAATATTTTTTGACCCAAAAATTAATTATTTTATTTTTCAAAAAATATTAAAATATTAACAAAAATATCAATAATTATGAAAAATGGAAAAAATGGGGGAAAATGGGGGAACATGTTTTGAAAATTATGGAATAATTATGTAAGTATTTTTCAACTGTTGGTTGTGTTACCCATGTGGCTTCATCGCCGGTTTTGATATGGGAAACCTATTTTTATAATTATATCATACATGCAATATTCATAATTTCATATATGATTGTTTATTTGTGTATAAACAATTATAATGATGTTGTTAATGTTATTTGAATGCAACAATCATCATGTCTGGTTGTGGGAGTCAGAGGGGAACTGGGTCTTCCCAGGGTGGACGGGGATAGGGACAGGGACAGGCTGAGAGATCAACAGTAGGAGGGAGGACTGACTCAGCATGGCAATATTGTATGGCTATTCATGGAGACAAAAATAAAACAAAGTATAATTTTTGTCACAAAAAAATATAATCAGTAGGTTCAAGGGTCACATCACTGGGAGTTCAAAGGATGTGATTACATGCACAGGCCCATCCAGATGTAATCAAGGCACTCAAGGGTTTTCAAAAACAGAAGGGGAAGAAGAAAGATGATCGGAGGAAAGTCAACAGAGCACTAGATGATGCAGTGCGGGGACCGTCATCATACGTGGATGATTTAGATGATGATAGGGATGTTGATCCTGTTGATGTGGACAGAGATCAGGAGGAGAGGGATATGCGGCGGGCCATGGCAGAGAGCAGGCGATTGCACCATAAAGAGCAGGATATGGCCAGAGCTAGAGCTACAGGAGCTGGTCCTCTAGGCCTGCAGGGGCTAGACCTTTTGATTCTGGGGGGAGGGGTGGTGTATTTGGCATGTTTGGCAAATCACAGAGTCAGCGGGCCCCTCCTACATCAGGTTCAGACCTTTCAGTGCCATTGCCACGGCAACCATCTGATTATCCACGCCGTCAAGACCCGATCATGAAGCAGGATCCTGATACATTCAGGAGAAAATGGGCCAAGCAGCCCAAGATATCTAGTGCATGGAAACGTATGGCAAAGAAGGTAAAGAAAGCAATGTCAAAGTGGATTTATTACAATCACATCCTAGCAAATACAGCACAGGGTCCATACTATAGGAATATGATTGATACTATTGCAGCGGCAGGCCCTGGACATGATGGTCCCAACCCTACAGAGTTGATGACCACCCTCCTTCAAGAGGAGAAGCAAGAGCTGCAGGAGTATATTGATAGTATGAAACCCTTTTGGGATACTTATGGATGCACCATCATGTCTGATGGATGGACCGGCCCGACAAGAAAGTCCATCATCAACTTCATGGTATACCGTGGACTCGGAGAACCTGTCTTCTTGAAATCAGTGGATGCTACTAGTCATATGAAAGACCACAGATATATCATGGGTCTCCTGCAAGATGTGATCGAGGAGGTTTGTAGGAAAAATGTGGTGCAAATTGTCACTGACAATGGCTCCAACTTTAAGAAGGCCGGTGAAGTGTTGATGGCTTCACCTGATTATAATCTTTTGTGGACACCTTTTGCTGCACATTCAATTGACCTAATGCTGAAGGACATTGGAAAAATCAGCATTGTCCACAACACTGTTGAGAGGGCAAGACAGGTAACCAACTTCATCTACAATCATAACGTTGCTTTGGCAATGATGAGGAGATCATGTGGAGGTGAGTTGGTGCGACCTGGTCCGACACGATTTGCGACGAATTTCGTCGCCTTGAGCAGCATGCAAGATAAGAAGTCGGGCCTCAGATCAATGTCTGCATCGCAGGAGTGGTTTGATTGGGCTGGATCCAAGTAAGATAACTATCTACTATTTCAACTTATAAATTATTATATTTATATTATGAGTTTATGATTATCTTGTATGATATCTATTGTCTATTGACTTAATGAGTTTGTGATAATTCAGCACGACCAATGGGCGCGAGGCATAGTACACAATATCATCTGATGATTTCTGGAGATGTGTTACTATGGTATGGCAGACCATAGATCCTATTGTAAAGGTTTTGCGTATGGTGGACTCTTCCTTGAGGGGACCCACTATGCCCCACTTGTATGCATCCCTTGAGCGTATGAAGGATGCTATAAGGGCAGCAAACCCTAGAGGACCTCGGGCTTTCTTAGATATTGTCGATGCACGATGGACAACTCATCTGATGAATCCTCTGCATAGGGCCGGTAAGTAAATATTTTGGGTTGTTGATTTGTAGTTGTAGACTTGTGGGCTTGTAGAATTGTAGGTATTGGTAGTTGGAACTAATTTTAAGCTTTTTTAATTATGCAGCCTATTTTCTAAACCCTAAATATCAATATAGTCACATTTAGGGTTGGACACAAACTTGTTGGATGCCCTGTTATAGGTGATAACGAAAATGGAGCCAAATGAGATGCTCCAATCATTTTGCCACAATGAGGTGAGACATTGGGAATTTCAAACGATTAGCGGGTTGTATTTATTGTTTAAATAATTTAGATAACCAATCAATACTAATGATTGTATTATTGCAGATCAAATTGTTTAGGGATGCATTTGGGTCTTTTAGTGGAGCAGCTGCTGTATGGGGCAGAGAAACCAGTGATCCAGTTTAGATACTTATATAGTTAGATCCTTAAATGCATAAATGTTTTGACTTTTGAGTTTCTAACTTAATGTTTTTGTGATAATGCAGCTGAATGGTGGTATCTCTATGGCAACAGTGCATCAAACCTTCGAAGATTGGCGATCACGATCTTATCTTAGATTTGCTCTGCCTCTGGATGTGAGAGGAATTGGAGTACATTCAGCATGATCCACACCAAGAGGAGGAACCGGTTGGGAAGCCAGCGTCTAAATGACCTTGTATTTATTCACTATAATATGAGGTTGAAGCTGCAATATGCCAGGGAGCAGGCTCAGAATGATGGGCAATACATCAATCTCGATGATATATTTGATGTGGCCGAAGATGAGCAAGATCCCCTCACTCAGTGGATGTCGGACAGGGGTGAGCCGATATTGGACCAACCTGGAGGGAGGCCTGACCCAGAACTAGCTCAAGCTGCAGGGGTTAATGTGGATGAGTATATGGCCACTCAAGAGGGTCAGGCACATGTAGAGGCAACTGCCACTGCTGATGAGGATTGGATCATGGCACCAGGCACGGAGGAGCGGCAGGATGACTATCCAGATGACACACTCCCGCCTAGTCAGACTGGTCGAGATGATGATGATGATAATGGTGGTGGTGGAGGCATTGGAGAGCATCTACATGTTCCACTACTAGAGACACAACAGCCCCCACTTAGATACACTGGGGAGAGTCATTTCGATCATGCCACCCAGAATTATGATCATGGTGGTGATTATCAGCGTGGTCGTCAATATCCTGATACAAGGCCGAGCCACCATCAAAGGGGGGCTGGCCTATGGGGGCTGGCCATGACGGCCAGCATAACACAGAAGTGGTTATGATTATGTTAATCCTTGGGATGCGACGATTAAGTCAATGGGGTCCATGAGCTTGGATGAGTCCGTAGGCTCCACAGTAGGTTATTGGCCTATGGGTATTTATGGTGTCCCTCTCCCTCCTTCACATGGACAGTATGATATGGGAATTAGTATCCCCTCTAGTTCTTCGTATCATGGGAGCTATGCTGTCCCTCTCCGTCCTTCACAATCAGAGTCATTCATACCAACAAGGCATCTGATGGCATGCGGAACGTTCCTTGGCCCTATTCTCACTTCCCTCAAATTGGAGTTCTCATGGCGGCGGAAGATGACCGCTATAGAATTGCAGTTAATGATTATCTAGACAACTTTCAATATCGTATGAGATGGGATGAGTATGTGAATTTGTTGGGGGGGGGGGGCATCACTAGAGACAGTCTGATTCACAAGAGCTCGATCCACCTAGGCACAGTACTTGGTACTGAGAGTTCCAGATTTTTTATGGTTGGATGACTCTATGTATTTCAGTATCTGTACAATGAATTGTAGACTTTATATGATTCGGTTTTTGAGTTTTAATTTTTAGTTTCGGGGCTTTCGTCCGCGTAAAGTAGGACATGGGTCGATTAAGAACATTAGTTTAGGTGATGTTTTAGGTCAAAATAACACTCCCAATGTGTTTATTGGCCTCAAATTAGGCTACACGTCAAATTTAAGGTAAAAAATGACCTGAAATACCCATCGAAACAGGGGTTCGAGTTTTCATCGAACCCCTGCCAAAAGTCGGGCGACTTTTGGCGACATGTTGCCCGAGTCCCCGTGTCGCTAGGGTCCGACACGGCGACACTGGTCGACATGTCGAACCTTGCACTCAAGACTGGTAGACAACCCGTGAGAGGATATGACAGCTTCCTATTTATTATATGTGGATGACCAATAGGGTTAAGAGTCCGTAGTCCAAGTTGATTGGTGCCATAGGATACGATGACTTTAGGGGGAAGGATACTGGAAACGATTTTAAGAGGCATGACGGGAATTATTTGACCCCAAGTTGATGTGACTCAGTAGATGACTTGTCACGCCCTCCCAGCCGGTACCCTATCTGGCATACCCGAGAGTGTGATCCACAGCCCGAAGATCAGGTATCGAGTGATCAACCTCCCACATAAACAATAACATAATCATGAACAACCATAACAAGAGTGCGGAAGATAAATCATAGATCCAATAATGAAAGAATGAATCATAAACGAAACGGAATAATAGATATAATCAGAGTGTCAAACAGATAAGTAAAGTGAAGCAAATATCCCACTTTACATCCAGCGGAAAAGTAGCTCGAAAGAATAAACTAGATAAAAGCTAATCCCAGTAGCAAGTACATTGGGTAACTAAATTATTCTCCACTTTGTAGACGACATCCTTGTAGGTGTAGATCTCATAGATAGCACAAGTACGCTTCCACTCAATGGTCGGACTAAGCATCGTACGGAGCATAACCACCCGCGGGATCTTCAGAGTAATTGTGGTAACCGCAATCACCTTCCTGGAGATATGCCTCTTCGCCTTGCGCTTCTTCATAGGGACCGTCATAGTATTCCGTACCTGCAGGATAGTCTAACAACATTGTACAATAAAGGAATGAGTTTCAAAGAAACTCGATGAAGGCGATTAAAATCCATAATAACATAAATGGCGAGTTCCAGAACAAACATAAATGCAATATGATATGAGACAAACAATGAATGAATGATTCTAACTCTATGTATGCTTTGGTCTCTATTGGCGGAGACATGCTTTAAGTCATAGCACCGTACTTCCTTAGGAAAGTCCACTCACATCCTCAACCATTTAAGATATCTTGGATTCCCTCCAACCATTTAAGATATCTCGGGCGACCGATTGGTAATGGGTCCTTCATCCCTCAGGACAAACCTTGGCAGGGGGTTAAGTCAACACACTCTCTCACAACCATTTGGTATAAATCTTGGCGCATGTCGGGGTAATACCTAGCCAAATGCAAGTCTTCTACTTGGTTACATCAAGTCAGATCCAGATACTTCCATTCCTCGTCCCCGACGATCCTTTCCGGTATCCTTCACACTAGAGTCCTCATAGTCCACGACTACGGACTCACCAACCCTATTGATCATCCACATATGGTAAACGGGAAGCTCTCACGTCCTCTCACGGGTTGGTTACCGGTCTTAAGCGCCCGTGAGCCCAAGTCTAACCATATGCAACCCTACCAATAAATGGCCCCCACAATGTGATTCCTGTCCTCTCACGGGTTGGTTACCGGTCTTGAGCGCCCATGAATCCCCATTGCTACCACGGGTCGTTCGGTCTCAATACCCCTCCGATTAGGGTCGACATAACAGGACATCCTAGCCAAACACTACTAGACAATCCTATATATGTCATCCAACAGTTTAGGAAGGTGTCCAGAGGGCATCTCCGGAAACATCCCATAATATTCCCGTAGTAGTCCAAGGACAGAAATGTCAAAAGGACACCTCTCCTTTCCAAACCATACGTAAGCATACACATGCATCAATTCATATCATCACATATATGGTAACTCCATATATGGAAAGAAATCAATATTTACAATCATTTGTATAACATTGGTAAGTAAATCATACATGAATCAATTCAATATGAATAAGTAATGCTACTGTAATCAAAGTTATGCAACAGTAGTATATCATTGTAAGAATCTAATTTAGGAAACATATTAATGATATTCAAATATAGAAACTAGATTCATGCTATCTATGTGATTAAGGAAATAACCATCCTTACCTTTTATAACTCGCAAAGAATCTTAAGAAATCAAGTAAGATCTTGGCAAACTTGAGAAGAAGGTCCTAAACAAGTATATACAACATATTAGGAAAGATCCCTAACAGAAAATATAGCAAAGCATCCGAAAGCAGACCAATGCTGGAGTTGCTTTGTACTCATTGGTCGAGTGGATTGGTCGAGTGGTCCGATCGACCAATCAGTCGACCAATGCAGACAGTAGCTTAGAAAATCAGAGTTTTGAGATATGAAATCCGAATTTGGTGGTTCAAAAGGGTACTAATCAAGGGGTAGACTACATCAGTAGTATTCTAGCATATAGGGGACCTCAAAACACTAATCAAATCAAGGTATCAAGATCCAAATTAGGAAACAAAAAGTTACCATAATTAAATCAAACATGGATCTTGATGAATTTTGAAATAGAAAACAAGGACAAGAACAATAGGAGGATGGATCATTGCTTTCGGTAATGAAAACATGAAAACATGCATAGGTCTTCATAGAATAAAGCTTAGAAGCATAAATCTAAATAAGGAAATAAAACCTACCATATATGTACTATCATGCATCATGAAGAACACATAGTAAGGTAGAAGAGAACAACTAGAATTCTATAGATTATGGATCATAGAAAGAAAACACAACCATTAACCACTAACATGATCAATGAAAGAAGATCCAAAGAGATCAGAATTCAGATTAGGAAATTAACAGAGATTAAATCATGGTTTGATCATGAATCCTTCAAAAGCTTGCAATGATCATGGTTAAGATCATTGTTCTAGCCTTAAATCCTTAGGATGATCATGAGAACATGTTCGAGAGATGTTTGCAACAGAGGATGCAGCATCTCTTCTACTGTCTCAACTCAAAAAGGAAAGAAAAACAAAGATGTAGGAGAAGAAGAGAGAGTAGACATACCTTTTGATGCAAAAAGAAGAGTTCCGACGAAGATCCGCCAAGAAAACTCCAAGGATGCAAGAGAGATGACTTGCAAGAGGTCTTTGGTTCGTTCCGGAGGGTTTGGAGGCAGCAAATACGAAGTGGACTCGAGGTTAGACTTAAATAGAGCAAGAATCAACCTAATTGCCAAAGACAGCACCCATTGGTCGAGTGGATTGGTCGATCGGCCCGATCGACCAATCGGTCGACCAATGCGGCAAACAAGGCCAAAACAGGGAATTGAAGGCCCAGATCAAATCCAAACCTAAAGGGGTTTTGCACACAAGTCAAGTGACTCACCTAGTAGGTAGAAATGCCTTCAAACCAAGATAGAGATCACTCCAAGTCCATCAACTAATTAGATCTTCATCAGGATTCTGTTTCCATAAATAGAACCTCATCATCAACCTTCATGGATTCAAAGCCAGACACCAAGTCCTCTACTGGGATGGCCCAAAGCTGACTTCTTACTTTACTTCGGGTCATCGGACCTACAAATAACAAGGTTTCCGGGTCAAGGTTAGGGCTGGGTTTCACATTCTCCCCCCCTTAAAGAAATTTCGTCCCCGAAATTGAAAGCGTACCTGTGCTTCCAAAGAGGTAAGGAAACTTCTCCTTCATGTCTTCTTCCTTCTCCCAAGAAGCTTCTTCAGGGGCATGGTTCTTCCACCGAATCTTCACCAAAGGAATGGCGCGATTCCGCAGCTGCTTGTCCTTCCTATCCAGGATTTCGGCCGGTTCTTCATCATAGGTCAAATCAGCACTAAGTCCTTCAGGTGCTTGCTGCAAAATGTGTTCCGGATTCTCTATGTATTTTCGGAGCATCGAAATATGAAACACATTGTGCACACCAGCAAGAGACGGAGGTAATGCTAATCGATACGCAACAGGTCCAACCTTTTCCAAAATCTCGAAAGGTCCAATGTAACGAGGGCTAAGCTTACCCTTAACATTGAATCTCATCACACCCTTCATTGGTGAGACCTTCAGAAAGACTTTCTCTCCAACTTGAAATTCCAAATCGGTCCTTCTCTTATCAGCATAAGATTTCTGTCTCGACTGGGCAGACTTAATCCTTTCTCTTATCACCTTGAAATTCAAAGACCGGACTTCCACATATATGGAACTGAATCTTCTTTGAGGAACAAAGGAACACAGCTTTATGGGCTGTCAGCCAATCAATTCCCAAAATAACATCGAAGTCCTTCATGTCAAGAATCACAAAATTGGCTTCCAAGTTCTTCTCACCAATCAACACAGGACATTTAGATAACCCCTTATCTAGTTTCACAACAGGACCAGTAGGTGTACTAATCAATAAACAACTAGACAACTTCTCAGGGATTAGGTTAGTCCTCTTGATGAATGCAGATGACATGAACGAATGAGATGCACCCGTATCAAATAAGACAAATGCAGAAATAGAAGCGACTAACAATGTACCTGTAATCACATCATGGCTTGGGATCTTGCTCAAGATCTGGAAATACTGAAAACTCTACCGAGAGGGAGGAGCAGGAGCACTCTTCACCACCGGGGCAGGCTGGGCGTAGGTGCCGCTCCGGACAGCACGAGCAAAATGACCAGCTTGCTTGCAGTAGAAGCAAACAGGATTGCTGGATCCAACGGGGGTGGCTGCAACAGAGGACTTCGAACAAAAGGCCTTGCACTCGCACTTGCACTTGCACTTGCATTTGCTGGTGATCGGTTTCCGCCATACCGTTTAAACCGGCCGGGCTGCTGAAAACCCGTGTTTCGACCTACACTCTTAGCCCGAAAGGTAGGAGTGGGGTAGGGTGTAGGTCTCACATAACGACGGTCATTGCGATCCACCAAACCAGAATTCCTTGATCGCCAAGGCTTTTGCACACGAGCACTTTCCTTCTCTCGTTTCTTCCAACTTCTTCGAGTTCTCGCACCACTTGAGCATAGCTCACTATAGGCTGGACTGTGAGATAAGCTTTAATGGCAGGGCGCAGTCCTTTGAAGAACTTCTTTGCTTTGGCGAGGTCTTCCTTCAAAGAAACTGGAGCAAAGAAATGAAGCTCCTCGAACTTCGTTGGTACTCCAACACGGACAAAGTTCCTTGAGTCGGAATCATAAACTCAGCTTCCTTTGCATCCTTCACCGCCTCGGGAAAGTAGTTCATACAAAAAGCCTCTTTGAATAACTCCCAAGTTACAACTCCCGCATGCAAACCTTCCAAAACAGGACGAGTGGAGATCCACCATGCATCAGCTTCTTGTTGCAACTTCGCTCAGCAAACAAAATCTTCGAGCTTCCGAGCATTGCAGATGCCGGAAAGCCTTCTCCAACTCACGAAGCCACTTGTTAGGAAACAAGGGGTCCTTGGTAACACCCAGTAAAAGTGGGTACTTGCATCTTGAGTAAAACTCTCCATCAGAGGAGTATGAGGAGTTCCAGCTAAACCTCCCGCATTCGGGATCGCGGCATGAGGATTCACATTAGCACCAGCCCGGGTCTCATTATGCGAGTCATGAAACCCACCAACATCTGGTTGAACCGAGCCGCTTGTTGTCTGCATCATATTGCCCATAATATTGGCAATATCTCCGAAACTTCCAACATTCGGGGCACCGGGGATCTCATGAGTACCCCGATCAGCATTTGGTATCTCACCACCTCCATGAGGTACTTCACCACCTCCCCGAGGTATTTCACCACCTCCATGACCACTGGATTCACCACGCCCACTTCTCGAGTAACCATTCGCAAAAACCGAGAACATCAAAATACCGAATTTCGAAGATTCAACATAAACCACAAGTCCAAATGATTTGAAAACTTAAATCATGCTCAAATATATCCATATAGTCATCAAACAATATTCCATAAGGCAAAAATCACATTTTCCAAAAATTCAATAGCAAATGAGGTCACCGTGACCATTGGTCGAGTGGTTGGTCGAGTGACCCGATCGACCAATCGAGTCGACCAATGAAGACAGAATACGAAAATTCGCATTATAAGCCTCATTTCCACATTCCAACCTCATTCTAACTTCTTCCAAAGGTGAGAGAGCTCTAGGGAAAATATCCAAGAGTTCCCACAAGTGTTCTTGAGGTGATTTAGTGCTTCAACAACAACAACACAACACACCATCTTCACAAACAAGGTAAATCTCTCATTCTTTCTTCCATTTTCATCTTCTCATGCTTGCATTTCAAAAAAACCATGCTTTACTTGTATCCAATGCTAGAAATCATGCTTAGGAATGCTTAGAAACATATTCCCTAGGTTTTAAACACAATGACATGCATAGACAACAAGTTTTAACACATTTGGTGCTCATCTCGCAAAGTTTTATACCGAAATCGATATCTTTAGAAAAAATTTCGTTTTCTCTCAAACCGCTTGAAATTTTCGCACGAGATCAAATGCTACATGCTCAAGATGACATTGTAGATAGGTCCATACTATTTGATTTAACCAATTTCAACTTTTCAAAAATCCAATTTTGACCTAAATTGCAAAATCCCCAAATTTCTTCTTGCTGAATTTTTCGCTTTAATCCAAGTTTTCGATCGATTTTCATCAAAACAACTTCATAGACATGAAATTCCAAGTATTGCGCACATGCTAGTATGTTCAAATCAAATTTCCCCCAAATTTGAAATTTTCCGAAAAATTACGAAAATACCCTTTTGGCTCAAATCTTGAAATAGCACTAATTGGAATTGTCTCTTGTCTCTTCCACGGATACATCATGCGAGGGGAGGACGAGGAGGAGGTAGAGGTAGAGGTCGCATCGTAGGTGCTCTCGGGGGCAGAGGTCGGGTTCCTTTCGAGCCCCCGAGAGGAGGTTAGGAGACCGGACCTATTTGACACACCTCGGGCCGAGTTTGCGTACGAGGCCTACTTCAGCTATTGTAACATCGAGATGGGGCGTCTACTTCACTTACGCCAGCTCAGAGCCTTCAGGATCCGGCAGAGGTTCGACACTTTACAGTGGACTCACCTCTTCACCGAGGATTTGCCGGTATACCGGGAGCTAGTGAGGTTGTTCTTCAGCAACCTTACTTACACGGAGGAGGCTCGGGGCCGGGGACATCCACTCGGACTTGTCCTCGGGAGCGGGGTCCACCGGACTCGGATTCGCTTCTCTACCCGGACACTGGCCGAGATCTTGCAGGTCCCTTACTACCCACGGCGGTGTGTGTGGATACCTGCAGAGCGGACACGGACAGCCATCCGATGCCGTACGAGCTTCGCGAGATATGCTCTACGCTATGGGATAGCCGCCGATGCTTCACACCGTGGACTAGCGGACGGATGACGGGTTCTGCACGTATTATCGGTCGCATAGTCGGCCGAAACATCATGCCGAAAGCCGGACATCACCATCGGGTCACGGTGATGGAGGCCTTGGTCATTTACCGCATCTACATGGGCTTCGAGATCGATCTTTCTTACATCATTCAGCAGGTCATGCTGGACTTAGTTCTGCGGCCTAGCATGCGGAACCTTTGCTATGGGAGGCTTCGACTTTGATCTTCGGGCATTTCGGGGTGAGTTTCGAGGATACTCCGATGGACACTAGATCACGGGGATACCCCATTGGGACTCGGACCATTCGACAGATGAGACTACATCGTTAGAGAGATCTCCTGGTCCAGAGGGTGAGGATGATGATGAATCGAGAGGATGAGGATGAGGGATCAGAGGATGGAGGAGAGGATATCGGTCCCGATAGTGATGATCAGGCCGGAGATGATACTGGATATGCGCGAGGCTGAGCCCGTGCATCACGAGTTTCCTTCATCACACTTCGAGGCAGGTGGCCCTTCACATGCGGTTCCGGAGACTTCGGATCTTGGTGCACGGATGAGATCGATGACTTCCATGCTAGAGAGGATGGAGGTCAGACGAGAGCAGATGTACGAGAGGATGGAGTCTCGACAGACGGAGATAGAGCATCGGGTGACTCGGCTAGCAGAGGAGTTCGAGCATATAGAGATCGAGTAGATCACCTAGATAGACTATACCTTAGGATTTCCCATTTATGCATTTCAGATGTAATCATTGTAAAAACTTTTGAAATTAATGAAGTTCATTTTGTTTCTCTTTAATTATTGTATGTTATGCACTTTTCTTTTCCTTGCATTAGTGTCATTTGTTCAAGTATAATTATGGTACGTTATTCGAAATGTTCTGTTATGCCTCAAAGTTCAAGTTTCTAATTCAGGTGTTCTATTATTCACTTCTAAGAGTAGAAGAGTCACTTCAGATCAATGACTCGGGAATGTTCAGTTGTTGCCTTTTGTGGTTAGGATCTCCTCGAACCTTGGGCTCGATACCAATCATCACGCCCTCCCAGCCGGTACCCCTATCCGCATACCCGAGAGTGTGATCCACAGCCCGAAGATCAGGTATCGAGTGATCAACCTCCCACATAAACAATAACATAATCATGAACAACCATAACAAGAGTGCGGAAGATAAATCATAGATCCAATAATGAAAGAATGAATCATAAACGAAACGGAATAATAGATATAATCGAGTGTCAAACAGGATAAGTAAAGTGAAGCAAATATCCCACTTTACATCCAAGCGGAAAAGTAGCTCGAAAGAATAAACTAGATAAAAGCTAATCCCAGTAGCAAGTACATTGGGTAACTAAATTATTCTCCACTTTGTAGACGACATCCTTGTAGGTGTAGATCTCATAGATAGCACAAGTACGCTTCCACTCAATGGTCGGACTAAGCATCGTACGGAGCATAACCACCCGCGGGATCTTCAGAGTAATTGTGGTAACCGCAATCACCTTCCTGGAGATATGCCTCTTCGCCTTGCGCTTCTTCATAGGGACCGTCATAGTATTCCGTACTGCAGGATAGTCTAACAACATTGTACAATAAAGGAATGAGTTTCAAAGAAACTCAGTAAGGCGATTAAAATCC
This sequence comes from Hakea prostrata, assembly GCF_041222555.1. Lineage (NCBI taxonomy): Eukaryota > Viridiplantae > Streptophyta > Magnoliopsida > Proteales > Proteaceae > Hakea > Hakea prostrata. The sequence goes on from NW_028291224.1 coordinate 62,411, forward strand.
ATAATAACATAAATGGCGAGTTCCGAACAAACATAAATGCAATATGATATGAGACAAACAATGAATGAATGATTCTAACTCTATGTATGCTGGTCTCTATTGGCAGACATGCTTTAAGTCATAGCACCGTACTTCCTTAGGAAAGTCCACTCACATCCTCAACCATTTAAGATATCTTGGATTCCCTCCAACCATTTAAGATATCTCGGGCGACCGATTGGTAATGGGTCCTTCATCCCTCGGGACAAACCTTGGCAGGGGGTTAAGTCAACACACTCTCTCACAACCATTTGGTATAAGTATTGGCGCATGTCGAGGGTAATACCTAGCCAAATGCAAGTCTTCTACTTGGTTACATCAAGTCAGATCCGGATACTTCCATTCCTCGTCCCCGACGATCCTTTCCGGTATCCTTCACACTAGAGTCCTCATAGTCCCGACTACGGACTCACCAACCCTATTGATCATCCACATATGGTAAACGGGAAGCTCTCACGTCCTCTCACGGGTTGGTTACCGGTCTTAAGCGCCCGTGAGCCCAAGTCTAACCATATGCAACCCTACCAATAAATGGCCCCCACAATGTGATTCCTGTCCTCTCACGGGTTGGTTACCGGTCTTGAGCGCCCATGAATCCCCATTGCTACCACGGGTCGTTCGGTCTCAATACCCCTCCGATTAGGGTCTGACATAACAGGACATCCTAGCCAAACACTACTAGACAATCCTATATATGTCATCCAACAGTTTAGGAAGGTGTCCAGAGGGCATCTCCGGAAACATCCCATAATATTCCCGTAGTAGTCCAAGGACAGAAATGTCAAAAGGACACCTCTCCTTTCCAAACCATACGTAAGCATACACATGCATCAATTCATATCATCACATATATGGTAACTCCATATATGGAAAGAAATCAATATTTACAATCATTTGTATAACATTGGTAAGTAAATCATACATGAATCAATTCAATATGAATAAGTAATGCTACTGTAATCAAAGTTATGCAACAAGTAGTATATCATTGTAAGAATCTAATTTAGGAAACATATTAATGATATTCAAATATAGAAACTAGATTCATGCTATCTATGTGATTAAGGAAATAACCATCCTTACCTTTTATAACTCGCAAAGAATCCTAAGAAATCAAGTAAGATCTTGGCAAACTTGAGAAGAAGGTCCTAAACAAGTATATACAACATATTAGGAAAGATCCCTAACAGAAAATATAGCAAAGCATCCGAAACAGACCAATTCTGGAGTTGCTGTACTCATTGGTCGAGTGGATTGGTCGAGTGGTCCATCGACCAATCGTCGACCAATGCAGACGATAGCTTAGAAAATCAGAGTTTTGAGATATGAAATCCGAATTTGGTGGTTCAAAAGGGTACTAATCAAGGGGTAGACTACATCAGTAGTATTCTAGCATATAGGGGACCTCAAAACACTAATCAAATCAAGGTATCAAGATCCAAATTAGGAAACAAAAAGTTACCATAATTAAATCAAACATGGATCTTGATGAATTTTGAAATAGAAAACAAGGACAAGAACAATAGGAGGATGGATCATTGCTTTCGGTAATGAAAACATGAAAACATGCATAGGTCTTCATAGAATAAGGCTTAGAAGCATAAATCTAAATAAGGAAATAAAACCTACCATATATGTACTATCATGCATCATGAAGAACACATAGTAAGGTAGAAGAGAACAACTAGAATTCTATAGATTATGGATCATAGAAAGAAAACACAACCATTAACCACTAACATGATCAATGAAAGAAGATCCAAAGAGATCAGAATTCAGATTAGGAAATTAACAGAGATTAAATCATGGTTTGATCATGAATCCTTCAAAAGCTTGCAATGATCATGGTTAAGATCATTGTTCTAGCCTTAAATCCTTAGGATGATCATGAGAACATGTTCAGAGATGTTTGCAACAGAGGATGCAGCATCTCTTCTACTGTCTCAACTCAAAAAGGAAAGAAAAACAAAGATGTAGGAGAAGAAGATAGAGTAGACATACCTTTTGATGCAAAAAGAAGAGTTCCGACGAAGATCCGCCAAGAAAACTCCAAGGATGCAAGAGAGATGACTTGCAGAGGTCTTTGGTTCGTTCCAGAGGGTTTGGAGGCAGCAAATATGAAGTGGACTCGAGGTTAGACTTAAATAGAGCAAGAATCAACCTAATTGCCAAAGACAGCACCCATTGGTCGAGTGGATTGGTCGACTGGCCCAGTCGACCAATCAGTCGACCAATGCAGACAAAGAAGGCCAAAACAGGGAATTGAAGGCCCAGATCAAATCCAAACCTAAAGGGGTTTTGCACACAAGTCAAGTGACTCACCTAGTAGGTAGAAATGCCTTCAAACCAAGATAGAGATCACTCCAAGTCCATCAACTAATTAGATCTTCATCAGGATTCTGTTTCCATAAATAGAACCTCATCATCAACCTTCATGGATTCAAAGCCAGACACCAAGTCCTCTACTGGGATGGCCCAAAGCTGACTTCTTACTTTACTTCGGGTCATCGGACCTACAAATAACAAGGTTTCCGGGTCAAGGTTAGGGCTGGGTTTCACATGACTTGCACTAGGCTAGGTATAACCTTGACACACATCGGTACTCATACCAATGGTGTGGTGAGAGAATGGTGACCTAAACCCTAGCCATGGTGATAGTCCGAGAGGGATGCCTTGACCCCTTACCCAGGATCCCAAAAGTGGTAGCTAATCCATGAGGGATAAGATTGATGAGACCTTTCTAGAGGAGGCCGGTGTTCCATCTTAATGCATGTCTATCATTAGAGACTAGTATCTGTTAGAGTTAGCTGCATACTTGCATATTGTCTCATATCATATTGCATCATGCTTTGTTCTTGAATTGGATTGTAATTGTAATTTGTATGTGAACTACCCGCTAAGTTATTTTGAGCTCACCCTTCAGGGACAATGTTTGCTTTAAGCTTTGCTGCAGGTATTGATGACTTCAAGACCCAGGAATACGAGACCCCGACGAGTGATTTGTACAATATACGAAGTGTTGGCGATCATGAATATTAGGTTGAAGAATGTTCGTCTGTTCACTGCACGTACAAGGATTAGCCCGACTCTGGAGCCAATCTATCCCGTACTCAACATGGAGATTTTTGAGTTTAGACATTACCTTTTTGATAAGGAAACATACTATTTGTAGCACTTGGAACAATTTTAGTCTTTCTTTATTTTTTCAATTGTAATACTTTATTTTGACTATTCTTCCATACTTTGAATTATTTGAGTTTACTTCCACACTCTATTACTCTGATTATTTTGACATCACTTTCTGCACTCTGATATTGTTTTGAGATCCTTTGAGATCCATACTTTGATTATTCTTTTAATTATATTAATACAATGATTTGTTCTTGCTCATGATTGTACTGTTGTGTTATGTTATGTGGATGATGATTGTTGAGACTTGATCTTAGGGGTTGTGGATCTCACCTCCCGGTATTTCAGCTAGGGTACCGGCTGGGGGGATGTGACATGAAGGGACACACAACATTGTCGTGGGGGCCATTCATTGGTAGGGTTGCATATAATAGGCTTGGGCTTTTGGGTGCCCAAGAATGCTAGAAGCATGAGGGACAAGAGAGCTTCCCGCCCATCATACTTGGATGACCAATAGGGTAAAGGGAAGATGTATTCTGAGAAGGAAATGGTAACTCTAGGTAGGAAAGGATACTGAACCAAGAAGGCGAGGAGCATGAGGGGAGGTATCTAGACCTAGTGTGATGTGACTAAGTAGATGACTTGCATTGGGTTAGGTTTATCCCTGACACGAGCCAGTACTCATACCGATGGTATGGTGAGAGAGTGGTGACTTAAACTCTAGCCTTAGTGATAGTTCGAGAAGGATGCCTTGACCCCTTACCTAGGATCTCAAGACTAACAACCAACCTATGAGAGATTAAAGTGACAATACATTCCCAGAGGAGGCTAGTGTTCCATCTTAATGCGTGTCTACCATTAGAGACTAGCATCCGTTAGAGTATAGTTGCATTCTTGCATATTGTCTCATTTCATATTGCATCATGCTATGTTCTTGAATTGGGTTGTAATTTGTTATTTATGTGTGAACTACTCGATGAGTTCTTTTGAGCTCACCCTTCGGGGACAATATTTGTGAAATCCCTCACAAACCCTAATCCGAAAATCTATATTGTAGATCCGAATACCCGAAGTAAAGGTAGAAGACAGTTGTGGACCCTCTCAGTTGAACCCATTGGCACTGACTGTGAAACCCAGCCCTAACCTTGACCCGGAAACCTTGTTATTTGTAGGTCTAGTGACCCGAAGTAAAGTAAGAAGTCAGCTTTGGGACATCCCAGTGGAGGACTTGGTGTCTGGCTTTGAATCCATGAGAGTTGATGATGAGCTTCTATTTATGGAAACTGAATCTTGATGAAGATCGGATTAGTTGATGGACTTGGAGTGCTCTCTATCATGGTTTGAAGGCATTTCTACCTATTAGGTAAGTCACTTGATATGTGTGCAAAACCCCTTTAGGATTGGATTTGATCCGGGTCTTCAATTCCTGTTTAGGAGTTTGAACTGATTGGTCGATTGATTGGTCGACTGGACCAATCGACCAATCCACTCGACCAATGGGTTGTCTTTGGCAATTAGGTCTTGCTTGCTCTATTTAAGTCCAATCTCGAGTCTACTTCGTATTTTCTGCCTCCAAACTCTTTGGAACGAACCAAAGACCTCTGCAAGTAATCTCCCTTGCATCCTTGGTGTTTTTCTTGACGGATCTTCGTCAAAACTCTTCCTCTTGCATCAAAGGTATGTCTACACTCTCTTCTTCTTCTCCATCTCTGTTTTTCTTTCCTTTTTGAGTTGAGACAGTAGAGGAGATGCTGCATTCTCTGTTGCAAACATCTCTGGACTTGTCTCTCATGATCTTCCTAAGGATTAATGGCTATTGCAATGATCTTAACCATGATCATTGCAAGCTTTTGAAGGAATCATGATCTTGTCATTCAGCCTAGGAGTGTAGGTCAGAACTCTGGTTTTCAGCAGCCCGGCCAGTTTAGACACGATGATGGCGGAAACCGACCACCAGGTGAGTGCAAGTGCTAGGCTCCGTGAATGTGAATCCTAGGCCTTTTGTTCGAAGCCCCCGTTGCAGCTACCCCGGTTGGACCCAAGCAATCCGGTTTGCTTTTACTGCAAGCAAGCTGGTCATTTCGCTCGTGCCTGTCCGAAGCGGCCTGTCCAGCAGCCTGCTCCAGTGGTGAAGAGTGCTCCTACTCCTCCCTCTAGTAGAGTGTTCAGTATTTCCAGTGCTGAGCAGGATCCAAGCCATGAAGTAATTACAGGTACATTGTTAGTTGCTTCTATTTCTACATTTGTCTTATTTGATACGGGTGCATCTCATTCGTTCATGTCATCTGCATTCATCAAGAAGACTGACCTAATCCCAGAGAAGTTGTCTAGTTGTCTATTGATTAGTACACCTACTGGTCCTGTTGTGAAACTAGATAAGGGGTTATCTAAATGTCCTGTGTGGATTGGTGAGAAGAACTTGGAAGCCAATTTTGTACTTCTTGATATGAAGGACTTCGATGTTATTTTGGGAATTGATTGGTTAACAGCCCACAAAGTTGTGCTTCTTTGTTCCTCAAAGAAGATTATGTTCCATATTTGTGGAAGTCCGGTCTTAGAATTTCTTGGTGAGAAGAGAAGGGTTTGTATGAAGGTGCTGTTTGCACTGATGCAAGTCTATGCCCTAGTGGATGATGCTTCATCTGAAGGCAAGGGTAAAGTGGAGAAAAGAGTCGATGAAGTCAGGGTTGTCTGTGACTTTGTTGATGTCTTCCCTGATAATCTATCAGGAGTGCCTCCAGACAGGGATGTCGAGTTTTCTATTGATCTCGTCCCTGGTGCCGCTCCGGTATCTAAAGCTCCGTATAGGATGGCTCCTACTGAGTTGGAAGAGTTGCAAAACCAGTTGAATGAGCTCATTGATAGAGGTTTCGTACAACCTAGTGTATCACCTTGGGGAGCTTCGGTCTTGTTTGTTAAGAAGAAAGACGGTAGTATGCGCCTGTGCATTGACTACCGTGAGTTGAATAAGTTGACTGTCAAGAATAGATACCCGCTGCCCAGAATTGATGATCTCTTCGATTAATTAAAAGGTGCAGTTGTGTTCTCAAAGATTGACTTAAGATCCGGATATCACCAATTGAAAGTGAAGTCTAGTGATATCTTCAAGACAGCTTTCCGAACACGGTATGGCCACTACAAGTTTAGGGTTATGCCTTTCGGATTGACCAATGCTCCTGCGGTGTTCATGGACCTCATGAACCGAGTATTTCACGATGTGCTTGATAAGTTTGTGATTGTGTTCATCGACGACATCTTGATCTATTCGAAGAGCGAAGAAGAGCATGCGAGCCATCTAAGTTTCACTTTGGAAAGATTGCGAGAAAAGAAGTTGTACGCCAAGTTTAGCAAGTGTGATTTCTGGCTTAAGAGAGTAGTATTCCTTGGCCATGTGGTTTCAGCCGAAGGTTTTCGTGTCGATCCTGAAAAAGTCCAAGCTGTGGCTGATTGGGAAAGACCGAAGTCGGTAACGGAAATAAGAAGTTTTCTTGGATTGGCGGGTTACTACAGAAGGTTTATTGAGAACTTTTCTCGGTTGGCTGCTCCTATGACTAAGTTGACCAGGAAAGAAGAGAAGTTTGTTTGGTCTGACGCCTGTGAGAAAAATTTCCAAGAGTTGAAAGATAGATTGACAAGTGCCCCGGTTTTGACTATACCGATAGTTCCGGTGGTATGACAGTTTATACTGAGATGCGTCAAAGATTGGATTGGGTTGCGTCTGATGCAACATGGCAAGGTCGTAGCCTATGCTTCTCGGCAATTGAAAGATTATGAGGCGGAATTACCCCACTCACGATCTAGAACTTGCCGCTGTTGTCTTTGCTTTGAAGATTTGGAGACATTACCTCTACGGTGAGAAGATTGCCATTTTCACGGATCATAAGAGTTTGAAATACTTCTTTACCCAAAAGGAGTTGAACATGAGACAAAGGAGATGGTTGGAGCTAGTCTTTGATTATGATTGTGATATTCAGTATCACCCTGGGAAGGCAAACGTTGTTGCTGATGCTCTCAGTAGGAAGAACCAGAAGAAGACTTTGGATTTGAATGCTTTGAGTTTACCATTGTGGTCTTCTATTGGGAGCTTTGATTTGGAAATTGTCCCTGAGAATTTTGATTTTATTCTTTCTGCAATGACGGCAAGATCTGGCCTTAGAGATACGATTGTTGCCTCGCAGAGTTCTGATCTAGAACTTTTGATCAAAGTTGAGAAGATTTCTTCGAATCCTGAGTCAGACCCCGACTTTGGTATATCCATGGATGGTGCTTTATTGTTTAGAGGAAGACTGTGCGTGCCTGCAAACGAAGAAATTAAAAAGGAAATATTGAAGGAAGCACACCAGTCAGTCTTTACTATACACCCAGGAAGCCAAGATGTACAAGGACTTGAAGGAACATTTTTGGTGGATTGGTTTGAAGGCTGATGTTGATGATTTTGTTGCCAAGTGTGAGACTTGCCAACGTGTGAAAGCCTTTCGACAACCCCCATCTGGATTACTTCAACCTCTTCCTATTCCTAGTTGGAAGTGGGAGGATATCTTTATGGACTTTGTGACTAGCTTGCCTCGGACAAGTAAAGGCAATGACACTGTGTGGGTGATTGTGGATAGGTTGACCAAATCAGCCCACTTCATTCCTATGAAGATCACTCATACTACTGGATAAGCTAGCAAGGCTTTACGTGGATAATGTGGTTCTTTGCATGGCGTGCCATTGAGTATTGTTTCTGATCGTGATCCTAGGTTCACCTCAAGGTTTTGGAATAGTTTGCAGAAGGCCTTGGGAACCCAATTGAACATGAGTACAGCTCATCATCCACAGTTTGATGGACAATCTGAGCGGACAATTCAGACATTGGAAGACATGCTCAGATCTTGTGTGGTGGATATGGGTGGTAATTGGGATGAACACCTAGCTTTGGTTGAGTTTGCCTATAACAACAGTTATCAAGCAACAATAGGCATGGCTCCATTCAAGACTTTGTATGGAAGTGCGTGTAGGACACCTTTGTACTGGACTAAGACAGGTGAAAGAAAAGTCTTAGGTCCTAAGATGATTGAAGCTACGAGTGCTATGGTAGATATGATAAGAGAAAGGATTAAGTCTGCTCAGTCAAGACAGAAATCTTATGCTGATAAGAGGATGACCGATTTGGAATTTCAAGTTGGAGAGAAAGTTTTCTTGAAGGTTTCACCAATGAAGGGTGTGATGAGATTCAATGTTAAGGGAAAGCTTAGCCCTCGTTTCATTGGACCTTTCGAGATTTTGGAAAAGGTTGGACCTGTTGCTTATTGATTGGCATTACCTCCGTCTATTGCTGCTGTCCATAATGTGTTTCATGTTTCGATGCTCCGGAAATATATAGAGAAGCCGGAACACATTCTACAGCAAGCACCTGAAGGACTTAGTGCTGATCTCACCTATGATGAAGAGCCAGCCGAAATTTTGGATAAGAAGGACAAGCAATTCCGGAATCGCACCATCCCTTTGGTTAAAGATTTGTTGGAAGAACCATACCCCTGAAGAAGCTTCTTGGGAGAAGGAAGAAGATATGAAGACTTGCATTTGGCTAGGCTTTACCCTGACATGCGCCGGTACTTAGACCAATGGTTATGTGAGAGAGTGGTGACCTATACCCCCAGCCATGGAATGTCCCGAGGGATGCCGGACCCATTACCAACTGATGATGAGTGAATGAGAGTTTCCTAAAGAAGTACGGTGCTATGACTTAAAGCATGTCTGCCAATAGAGACCAGCATATATAGAGCTAGATTCATACATTCATTGTTTGTCTCATACCATATTGCATCTATGTTTGTTTTGTAATCCTGCCATTTATGTCAGTATGGATTTAACTGCCTTACTGAGTTTCTTTGAAAGTCATTCCTTTATTGTACAATGTTTGTTAGACTATTCTACAGGTTCGGAATATCATGACTGCTCGTATGAAGAAGCGCAAGGAGAAGAGGCATATCTCCAGGAAGGTGATTGCGGTTACGACAATTACACTGAAGATCCCGCGAGTGGTTATGCTCCGTACGATGCTTAGTCCGACCATAGAGTGGAGGCGCCCTTGTGCCATCTATGAGGTTTATACTTATAGGGATATTGTTTATAAGATTGAGAACAATTTAGTTACCTATTGTACCTGCTATTGGGATTAGATTTTATCCTGTTTATTCTCTTTTAGAACTACTTTTCCGCTGGTTGTAGAGTGGGATTTCGCCTCACTTTACTTATTTGATTTAGACACTCTGATTATATTTAGTACTCTGATTTATATATGATTCATTCTTTCCTTATTTGGATCTATGGTTTATCTTTCGCACATCGATTATTATTGTTCATGATTATGTTATTGTTTATGTGGGAGGTTGATTACTCGATACCTGATCTTCGGGCTGTGGATCACACTCTCGGGTATGCCAGTTAGGGTACCGGCTGGGAGGATGTGACACTGACCTAGAATCAATGGAGGTTGATAGTGAAGATCCCACTATGGAAACCTTGAATGACTTTGAGAGAAGATGTAGCTTGAATGATGATGGACTTGGGAAATGGACCTTGAGTACAGTGTTGGCACCTTCGGAAGGTCCTACACAATCAGGTGCGACCCTTTCTTAAGTTGGAAGAGGACCCAAGTGGTGGATTTGGCTCCCGGGAACCAAAATTCAGCAATTTGACCTAAGGCACTGCCTTGGTAGATTGCTTTGGTCGCCTCAGGAGACCAAGACAAGCGACCAAAGCTGGCTAGCGGTAGAATTGTCTATGTTGGGGGAAATTAGGTTTTTTTGAAGCACTATATATTCAATGTTCGATCTAATTCATACCACTTTGCCTCTTAGCTATTGGAGAATGTGAGAAGAACCCTAGAGCTTTCTCCTCAAGCCCAAGGTTGATCCCAAGCATCCACGAGAGGTTCCTCCATCGAATCTTCTGCTACAAGGTTAGTATTCGCAACTATACTCTTTTGACCTACTTTCTCTACTGTTTCTACACTTTGTTTTGATTGTGAAGAAGGTCTTACACTACTTTATTGACCTAATCTCTGATCCTCATAGTCTTAGATTGAATTCCCCTTTACTCTATTCTTTTCGTGGAAAGCACGGTATGATTTCGGTGTCTAACCAAGCATGATGAACATGATCTATTCTTACTTGAGTTGTTTGATTCTAATCTATGTTAGATATATTCCTAGGTTGTTTTCTTAAGCATGATTTAGTGTTTTCTTATCTCTATAATGAACCCCCATTCATTCTAGTCTTTCCATGAGAATCTGCGGATCAAGCCTATTATGTGATTTATTGGATTTCTATTCCAATGACCTTGACTGATGTTGAGATCTTCATAGATAGTCTGAGTATGTTATTTTAGAATTTTCCTTTTCATTTTGGAGTGTTCCGATGTCGAAAGAAGAGTTTCTGACCAATTTTGGAAGTTATTGTCCGTACACAGTAGCTTTGGTCCCCTCCAAGCGACCAAAAGAGTACCTAACAACAACTTTCCCCTGTTTTAACTCCATTTCATCTCCAATCATTAGGGTTTGTTCCTTATGTGCTATACACGTTCGTTTAGGGTTGTTTTTTGGACTTTCTCTTTGATCTCTTTCTCGAAGATTACGAATCGAATATAAGGTGAGTATGTTCACTCACAATTGACATTATTACATTCCTTATTGTAAAACTTGTATGCACGTGATAGCTACTATTTTAGAACCTTCTCTATATTGTTGTACTTCTGTAATTATAGTAAGCTATTCATGATATGATTTACATACTTGTATTGAATGTGAATGATGGATTGTGAGTTGGACTCTATTGTGATATTTATGGAATCATAATGTGATGTGATTGCCTAAGTGTGGTTGTGGATTGGGGAATGCTCTTTTGGCATTTTTTCATTGGACACTAGTGGAGGTGGTATGGGACACTTTCCTATGGTGCCCTTTAGCGCTTTCCTCAACTACTGGATGACATACCTAGGATTGGTCAAGATGAGTTTGGCTAGGAAAACCCTGTCATATCTTACCCTATCGGAAGGGGTATTTAGGCCGAATGACTCGTGGTAGCAACGGGAATTGGTGGGTGCTCAAGACTGGTAACCAACCCGTGAGAGGACACAATCACATTATGGGGGCCATTCATTGGTAGGGTCGCACATAAGCCTGGGCTCATGAGCGCTCAAGACCAGTAACCAACCCATTAGAGGACATGAGAGCTTCCCATTTATTATATGTCGATGACCAATAGGGTTAAAAGTCTACGTAGCCAAGAGGGAGACGGCGAATTTAGGTAGGGAGATACCAAAACGGATTGCATAGGCACGGAAAGGAGGCTATCATACAGGAACAGACTGTGTAGTGCACAAAAGGGAGGTATCCAACTTCAAGTAGATATGACTCAGTAGATGTCTTGCATTGGGCTAGGTATAACCCTAACACGCGCCAATACTCATACTAATGGTAGTGCGTGATAGTGTTGACCTAAACCCCAGCCATGGAATGTCCGAGAGGGATGCCTTGACCCAATTACCATGGAATGACCAGAGCGATTCTACACTCCTCATACTCGCTTGATGGAGAGTTTTCTGAAGATGCAAGTGCCCAGTTTCACTGGAGTTACCAAGGACCTCTTGTTTCCTAATAAGTGGCTTTGTGAGTTGGAGAAGGCTTTTCATCATTTGCAATGTACTGAAGCCCAGAAGATTCTGTTTGCTGAACATAAGTTGTAACATGAAGATGACGCTTGGTGGACCTCCACTCGGCCTGTTTTGGAAGGTTTGCATGCGGGTGTTGTAACTTGGGATTCGTTCAAGGAAGCTTTCTGCATGAATTACTTCCCTGAGGCGGTGAAGGATGCGACAGAAGCTGAGTTTATGGTTCTCGCGCAAGGATCTTTGTCTGTATTGATGTACCAACAGAAATTCGAGGAGCTTCATTTCTTTGCTCCTGATTCTCTGAAGATTGATCTCGCCAAAGCGAAGAAGTTCTTTAAAGGACTGCGCCCTGCCATTAAAGCTTACCTCATTGTCCAACCTATAGTGAGCTATCCCCAAGTGGTGCAGAACTCGAAGAAGTTGGAAGAAACTGAGAAGGAGAATGCACGTGTGCAAAGGCCCTGGCAGCCTAGGAATCTTGGTTTGGTGGATCGTAATGATCGGCGTTTTGTGAGACCTACACCCTATCCCACTCCTGCTTTTCAGCCTAGGAGTGTAGGTCAGAGCCCTGTTTTCAGCAGCAAGACCAGTTTAGAGAGTATGGCGAGAATCGACAACCAGTGAATACGAGTGCTAGGCCTGTGAATGCGAATCCTAGGCCATTGTTTCAGAAGCCCCCTATTGCGGCTACTTCAGTAGGACTTAGCAAACCTGTTTGCTTTTATTGTAAGCAGACTCGTCACTTTGCTCGTGAATGTTCGAAGAAGCCTGCCCAACAGCCTGCCCCAGTGGTGAAGAGTGCCCCTGCTCCTCCCTCTGGTAGAGTGTTCAGTATCTCCAGTACTGAGCAAGATGCGAGCCATGATGTGATTACAGGTACATTGTTAGTCGCTTCTATTCCTGCATTTGTTTTATTTGATACGGGTGCATCTCATTCGTTCATATCATCTGCATTCATCAAGAAGACTGACCTAATCCCTGAGAAATTGTCTAGTTGTTTATTGATTAGTACACCTACTAGTCCTGTTGTGAAACTAGATAAAGGGTTAGTTAATTGTTCTGTGTTGATTAGTGAGAAGAACTTGGAAGCCAATTTAGTACTTCTTGAGATGAAGGACTTTGATGTCATTTTGGGAATTGACTGGTTGACAGCCCACAAAGCTGTGTTTCTTTGTTCCTCAAGGAAGATTCATTTCCATGTTTGTGGAAATCCGGTTTTTGAATTTCAATGTGAGAAAAGAAGGGTTTGTAGGAAGATACTCTCTGCACTGATGCAAATCTATGCCCTAGTAGATGATGCTCCATCTGAAGGCAAGAGTAAAGTGGAGAAAAGAGTTGACGAAGTCAAGATTGTCTGTGACTTTGTTGATGTCTTCCCTGATGATCTATTGGGAGTGCCTCCAGATAGGGATGTTGAGTTTTCTATTGATCGTATCCCTGGTGCCTCTCTGGTATCTAAGGCTCTGTATAGGATGGCTCCTACTGAGCTGAAGGAGTTACAAAACTAGTTGAATGAGCTCATTGATAGAGGTTTCGTAGAACCTAGTGTGTCACCCTGGGGAGCTTCGGTTTTGTTCGTCAAGAAGAAGGATGGTAGTATGCATCTGTGCATCGACTATCGTGAGTTAAATAAGCTGACCATCAAGAATAGATACCCGCTGCCCATAATTGATGATCTCTTCGATCAGTTGAAGGGTGCAGTTGTGTTCTCAAAGATTGACTTGAGGTCTGGATATCACCAGTTGAAAGTGAAGCCTAGTGATATCTTCAAGACAGCTTTCCAAACAAGGTACGGCCATTATGAGTTTAGAGTCATGCCTTTCGGATTGACTAACGCTCCTACAGTGTTCATGGACCTCATGAACTGAGTCTTTCATGATGTGCTTGATAAGTTTGTGATCGTCTTCATTGACGATATCCTAATTTATTCGAAGAGTGAAGAAGAGCATGCAAGGCATCTAGATTTCACTTTGCGAAGACTGCGAGAAAAGAAGCTGTACGCTAAGTTTAGCAAGTGTGATTTCTGGCTCAAGAGTGTTGTATTCCTCGGCCATGTGGTTTCAGCTGAAGGTATTCGTGTTGATCCTGAAAAAGTCCAAGCAGTGGCTGATTGGGAAAGGCCGAAGACGGTTACGGAAATAAGAAGTTTCCTTGGATTGGTGGGTTACTACAGAAGATTTATTGAGAACTTTTCTCGGTTGGCTGCTCCTATGACTAAGTTAACCAAGAAAGAAGAGAAGTTTGTTTGATCTGACGCTTGTGAGAAGAATTTCCAAGAGTTGAAGGATAGATTGACAAGTGCCCCGGTTTTGAGTATACCTGATAGTTCCGGTGGTCTAACAAGTCTATATTGATGCGTCAATGATTGGTTTGGGTTGTGTCCTGATGCAGCATGGTAAGGTCGTAGCCTATGCTTCTCGGCAATTGAAAGATTATGAGCGGAATTACCCCACTCACGATCTAGAGCTTGCCGCGGTGGTTTTTACTTTAAAGATTTGGAGACATTACCTCTACGGTGAGAAAATCGCCATTTTCACGGATCATAAGAGTTTGAAGTACTTCTTTACCCAAAAGAAGTTGAACATGAGGCAAAGAAGATGGTTGGAACTAGTTTCTGATTATGATTGTGATATTCAGTATCACCCTGGGAAGGCAAACGTTGTTGGAGATGCTCTTAGTAGGAAGATTCAGAAGAAGACTTTGGATTTGAATACTTTGAGTCTACCTTTGTTGTCTTCGATTGAAAGTTTTGATTTGGAAGTTGTCCCTGAGAATTTTGATTCTGTTCTTTCTGCCATGACGGCAAGATTTGATCTTAGAGATAAGATTGTTGCCCTGCAGAGTTCTGATCAAGAACTTAAGGATAAAGTGGAGAAGTTTTCTTCGAATCCTGAGTCGGATCCCGACTTTGGTATATCCATGGATGTTGCTTTATTGTTTAGAGGTAGATTGTGTGTGCCAGCAAATGAGGAAGTTAAGAAGGAAATATTGAAGGAAGCACACCAGTCGATCTTTACAGTACACCCTAGAAGCACCAAGATGTACAAGGACTTGAAGGAACATTTTTGGTGGATTGGTTTGAAGGCCGATGTTGATGATTTGGTTGCCAAGTGTGAGACTTGCCAGCGTGTGAAGGTTGTTCATCAACCTCCATCTGGATTACTTCAACCCCTTCTTGTTCCTAGTTGGAAGTGGGAAGATGTCTCTATGGACTTCGTGACTAGCTTGCCTCGGACAAGTAAAGGCAATGACACGGTGTGGGTGATTGTTGATAGGTTGAGCAAATCAGCCCATTTTATTCCTATGAAGATCACTCATACTCGAATAAGCTAGCTAGGCTTTATGTGGACAATGTGGTTCGCCCGCACGGAGTGCCAATGAGTATTGTTTCTGATCGTGATCCTAGGTTTACCTCAAGGTTTTGGAACAGTTTGCAGAAGGCCTTGGGAACCCAATTGAATTTGAGTGCAGCTCATCATCCACAGTCTGATGGACAATCTTAGCGGACAATTCAGACCTTGGAAGACATGCTCAGATCTTGTTTGGTGGATATGGGTGGAATTTGGGATGAACACTTAGCTTTGGTTGAATTTGCCTATAACAACAGTTGTCAAGCAACAATAGGCATGGCTCCGTTTAAGGCTTTGTATGGTAATACTTGCAAGACACACTTGTACTGGACTGAGACTGGTGAAAGAAAAGTCTTAGGTCCTAAGATGATCGAAGCTACGAGTGCGATGGTCGATATGATAAGAGAAAGGATTAAGTCTGCTCAGTCAAGACAGAAATCTTATGCTGATAAGAGAAGGACTGATCTAGAATTTCTAGTTGGAGAGAAAGTTTTCTTGAAGGTTTCGCCAATGAAGAGTGTGATGAGATTCAATGTTAAAGGAAAGCTTAGCCCTCATTTCATTGGACCTTTGGAGATTTTGGAGAAGGTTGGACCTGTTGCTTATTGATTGGCATTACCTCCGTCTATTGCTGTTGTGCATAATGTGTTTCATATTTCGATGCTCCGGAAATATATAGAGAAGCCAGAACACATTTTACAGCGAGCACCTGAAGGACTTAGTGCTGATCTCACCTATGATGAAGAGCCAGCCGAAATTTTGGATAAGAAGGACAAGCAATTGCGGATTCGCACCATCCCTTTGGTAAAGATTCGTTGGAAGAACCATACCCTTGAAGAAGCTTCTTGGGAGAAGGAAGAAGATATGAAGGAGAAGTTTCCTCACCTCTTTGGAAGCACAGGTACGCTTTCAATTTCGAGGACGAAATTTCTTTAAGGGGGGAGAATGTGAAACCCAACCCTAACCTAGACCTGGAAACCCTGTTGTTTGTAGGTCCAGCAATCCGAAGTAAGACAAGAAGTCAGCTTTGGGCCATTCCAGTAGAAGACTTGATGGCTGGATTGAAATCCATGAGTGTTGATGTCAGTTTTCCATTTATGGAAACTACACCCTATTGAAGATCGGATTCGTTGATGGACTTAAAGTGCTCTCTGTATTGGTTTGAAGGCATTTCTACCTACTAGGTATGTCACTCTCGGTGTGTACAAAACCCCTTGATGTTTGGACTTGATCTGAGCCTTCAATTCCCTGTTTTGAAGTTGTTGTTCTGATTGGTTGACTCATTGGTCGACTGGACCCGTCGACCAATCAATCGACCAATTGTTTATGTTTTTGAAAATTAGGTCGTGGCTACTCTATTTAAGTCTAATCTCGGGAATACTCCGCCTCATTTGCCTCCTAAGCCTCTGGAATGAGTTAGAACTCCATTCTAATCAATTCCCTTGCATCCTTGGTTGATATCTCGCAAGAACTCAAGTGATCTTCATCCTCCTGCATCAAAGGTACGTTTATGATCTCTTTTCTTTTCTATCTTTGATTTTCTTTTCTTCAACCTTGTTCTTGATTGAGATCAGGAAGGAGATGCTGCATTCTTGCAACCATCTATTCCATGATCTCATTCGATTCCTTGAGATCTATGATCATCGTCATGATCTCAAACTTAACCAGTTAAATTCTTGAAACCCTAGCCAATTATTTCTTGAAACCCTAACCCCTGTATGATCTTTCTGGAAACCTTTCGGTAACCTCCCATGTGAGGGAAACCTCATGGTAATATTTAGGTTGGTCTAAATTTAATATTCTATAGTTTTTCTTGTTGTTATTGGCCAACAATGTACTTCCCTTTCCTCCTGTGATCTCAACCTTTTCATGGGAGCGAAAAAGGGTGAAACCCTAATTCTTGGATATATGTTAATGACTCTGTTAATAGCCAATTAATGTGTTTTCCTTACAAGAATTGTATCCTATCATCCTATAATTCCTTATCCTTGATCATACTGTGTTTTCTTCATGATCCATGATTTAACCTTTTGGTTCCTAAGTTGTAACTTGGAAACTTGGTTTGGGTGGTGGTTTGATATCCTCTATATACTAGGATGCTACCATTATAGTTTCCCCCTTATTTTGTACCCTTTTGAACAACCAAATTCGGTTTCTTTTTCTAAAAATTCTGATTCTTGAAGGCCACTATCTCTATTGGTAGACTCATTGGTCGACTGGGGCAGTAGACCAATCAATCGACCAATGAGTACAACAACCTCATTCTTGGTCTGTTTTGATTGATTTGAGATTTTTCCTTCTATGTATCTTTCCTAACATGTTGTATACACTTGTTTAAGACTTTCTTCTCAGATTTAGTCAAGGTCTTACTTGATTCCCTAAGTTCCTTTACGAGTTAGCAAGTAAGGACAGTTATTCTTTAATTACATAAATCGCATACTCTCTGGTTTCTACCTTATGAAACTATGAGTTTACCTACTGTTGTTATACTTTATATTTCTAATTTACTACTATGAGAACAGTAGCACTTGTTTATGTTTTCTTTTTATCATTTAAGCTTATGTGAATTGCTTATTACTATGTTGCTTAACAATTAGATCATGACTGTATACTCTCTTGTATATGATGAACTGTTGATTGTGTGTCATGTCTGATCTGAGATTGTGTCTGATTAGGTATGATTTGGGATTGAGAGGTGTCCTTTTGACACGTCTGACCTTGGACATTATCGGAAATAGTATGGAATGTTTCCGAGGTTGTACATCGACGCTTTCCAGAATTATTGATTGTCATACCTAGGGCTGTCTAGCAGTGTTTGACTAGGATGTCCCCGTTACATCAGGCCAAATGGGAAGGGTATTGAGACCGAACGACCCATGGCAGCAATGGGGATTCACGGGCGCTCAAGACCGGTAACCAACCCGTGAGAGGACGGGAATCACTTTGTGGGGGCCATGTATTGGAGGGTTGCATATGGCTAGACTTTGGCTCATGGGCGCTTAAGACCGGTGAGTTATATCCGTGAAGGGACATGAGAGCTTCCCGTTTACCATATGTGGATAACAAATAGGGTTGATGAGTCTGTATTTGAGAGAGTTGAATACGCTGACTCTAGTGGAAAAGATACCGGAAAGGATCCCAAGAGGGGAGGAATGGAAGTATCTGGACCTGAGTTGATGTAACTGAGTAGATGACTTGCATTGGGCTAGGTTTTACCCTGACATGCGCCAGTACTTAGACCAAATGGTGATGTGAGAGAGAGATGACTTAACCCCCAGCCATGGAATGTCCAAGAGGGATGCCGGACCCACTACCAACCGGAGCCGTATGCGTGACCTACCCAAAGAAGTATGGTGCTATGACTTAAAGCATGTCTGCCAATAGAGACCAACATACATAGAGTTTAGATGCATACATACATTATCTTTTTCATACTGCATTGCATCTTGTTATGTTTTTCCACATGTTATTTATGTTGTTATGGATTAACTACCTTACTGAGTTTCTTTGAAACTCATTCCTTTTTGTACATTGTTTTGTTAGACTATTCTACAGGTACTAACTACTATGAAGAACCATACACTAAAGCACAAGCCAATGAAGCGTACTACATGCAAGGTGCTGGCGACAATCAAGATTACTCTGATGATCCCTCAGTTGATCAAGTTGCGTACCACGATTAAAGGCAACGTGAAATTGGAACATCTCAGCTAGATTGATGAAGTCCACTATTTTGAAGATGTCATCTATTGGATAGAAGACTCTTATGTTTAGTTTATCTTTCTTAGTTCCTTTGATTTAGTTGTTATTCCTTTTAGACTTACATACTATGTTCCGCTGTATTTGTGGAGTGAGTTTCCGCCTCGCTCTACTTCTTTTGATATCTACAGATATCTGGTATCATATTTCTGCACTCTAATTATATTGTTTATTCATTTCTTGTTTTGAACCTTGTTTATAATATTAAACCTTGATTATCTCCTGTTTATGATTATGTTATTGAATATGTGGGAGGATGATTTCCGCGATACTTGATCTTCGGGGCTGTGGATCACACTCTCGGGTATGCCAGTTAGGGTACCGGCTGGGAGGATGTGACAGACAATGCATGTATGAGTCTAACTCTATGCATGCTAGTCTCTATAGGTAGACATGCTTTAAGTCATAGCACCATACTTCTTTGGGAAGGTCAATCACTCCTCCTCAACCATCTTAGCATCTTGGGTCTGCCGGGGGTAGTTGGGTCTTGCATCCTTCTTGGACAGTCCTTGGTTAGGGGTTTAGGTCACCTCTCTCTCACACCACCATTGGTCTAAGTATTGGCGCTTGTCAGGGTAAAGCCTAGCCCAATGCAAGTCTTCTACTTAGTTACATCAACTCAGATCCAGATACGTCCATTCCTTGCCTCTGGAGATCCTTTCCGGTATCCTTCACACTAGAGTCAGCATAGTCCCAGACTACGGACTCATCAACCCTATAGGTCATCCACATATAGTAAACGGGAAGCTCTCATGTCTTCTCACGGGTTGGTTACCGGTCTTGAACGCCCAGGAGCCCAAGTCTATCCATATGCAACTGTCACATCCACCCAGCCGGTACCCTACCCGGCATACCCGAGTGTGTGATCCACTGCACCCGAAGACCAAGTATCGAGTAATCAACTTCCCACATAGACAATAATATAATCATTAACAATAATAATCAATGTGCAAAAGATAAACCAAAGATCCAAATAAGGAAAGAATACACCATGTATATAATCAGAGTACGAAAGATAATCAGAGTGTCTAAATCAATAAGTAAAGTGAGGCGGAATCCCACTCTACAACCAGCAGAAAAGTAGTTCGTAAATCAAAAGAAAGATTACAACTGTATCTAAAATAGGAAAGAAACTGAAACATACTAAACTAAAGTCTATTCTACTTTATAGAGAACATCCTTATAAACGTAGACTTCATCAACTATGCTCAGATGTTCCCATTCCACATCAGGGCTAATCCTGGTAACAAGCAAAACCACATGAGGAATCCTCAATGTAATCTTCATGGTTGCCAGCACCTTGCGTGTAGTACGCCTCTTCTGTTTGCGCTTCCTCAAATTGACTTTCATAGTCATCAAAACCTGTAGAGTAGTCTAACAAAACATTGTACAAAGGGAATGAGTTTCAAAGAAACTCAGTAAGGCAGTTAATCCATATCAACATATATAGCAGGATTTCAAAGCAAAGTAAAATGCTATATGATATGAAACACATGATGCAATATGATTCTAACTCTATGTATGCTGGTCTCTATTGGCAGACATGCTTTAAGTCATAACACCATACTTCTTTAGGAAGGTTTCATCCCACAACGCCTTTTGGTAGTGGGTCTGGCATCCCTCGGGACATTCCATGGCTGGGGGTATAGGTCACCACTCTCTCACATCACCATTGGTCTAAGTATCGGCGCATGTCAGGGTCAAAGCCTAGCCAAATGCAAGTCTCCTACTCAGTTACATCAAGTCAGATCCAGATACGTCCATTCCTCGCCCCTGGCGATCCTTTCCGATATCCTTCACACTAGAGTCCTCATAGTCCCTGACTACGGACTCATCAACCCTATAGGTCATCCACATATGGTAAACGGGAAGCTCTCACGTCCTCTCACGGGTTGGTTACCGGTCTTAAGCGCCCGTGAGCCCAAGTCTAACCATATGCAACCCTACCGATAAATGGTCCCCACAATGTGATTCCTGTCCTCTCACGGATTGGTTACCGGTCTTAAGCGCCCATGAATCCCCATTGCTACCACGGGTCATTTGGTCTCAATACCCCTCCGATTAGGGTCTCACATAACGGGACATCCTAGCCAAACACTACTAGACAGTCCTAAATATGTCATCCAACAGTTTAGGAAGGTGTCCAAAGGGCATCTTCGGAAACATCCCATAATATTCCCGTAGTTGTCCAAGGACAGAAGTGTCAAAAGGACACCTCCCCTTTCCAAACCATACTTAAGCATACACAAGCATCAATCCATAACATCACATATATGGTAACTTCATATATGGAAAGAAATCAACCATATATGGAAAGAAATCAATAATAACATTCAACTTGTATAAAACTGGTAAGTAAATCATACATGAGTCAATTTAATATAAACAAGTAATGCTACTGATATCAAGACAGTAAAACAGTAGTATAACATTGTAAGAATCTAATTAAAGAAATAAACTAACAAGATTCAAATATAGAAACTAAGATATACAATTTATGTTGTTAAGGAAGTAACCATCCTTACCTTCTATAACTAGCAAAGGAATCTTAAGAATTCAAGTAAGATCTTTACAAACTTGAGAAGAAGGTCCTAAACAAGTGTATACAACATATTAGGAAAGATCCCTAAAAGGAAAGATATCAAAACATCCAAAACAGACCAAAACTGGAGTTGCTATACTCATTGGTCGATTGGAATGGTCTACTATCTCAGTCAACCAATCAGCCGACCAACAGAGACAGTGGCCTACAAAATCAGAGTTTTGAGAATAAAGAATTGAATTTGGTGGTTCAAAAGGGTACCAAACAAAGGGTAAACTACAATGGTAGCATCCTAGTATATAGAGGACTTCAAAACACTAATCGAATCAAGTCTTCAAATTACAAATTAGGAAACAAAAGTTACCATAATTAGATCAATCATAGTTCTTGAAGAATTCAAAGTACAATTTATAGACTAGAACAATAGGATGATGGATCATTGATTGATAAAGAAATCATGAAAGGCATGCATAGATCTTTAAGAAAATAGATCTAAGACTGAAGAACATGGATCCAAATAAGGAAACAAAACTTACCATAGATGTATCAGTCATGATTTTTGAAGAAAGCATGGTATGATAAAGGAGAAACAACTAGAGATTGATAGATCATGGATCATGTAAATAAAACACAGCGATTGACTACTAATATGATCAATAAAATAGATCTGAGAAGATCAGAATTTAAATCAAAGATGAACGAAGACATGATCATGATTTAGATCATGATTCCTTCAAAAGCTTGCAATGACCATGATTAAGATCATTGCTTTAGCCATTAATCCTTAGGAAGATCACGAGAGATAAGTAAAGAGATGTTTGCAACAGAGTATGCAGCATCTTCTCTACTGTCTCAACCCAAAAAGGAAAGAAAACAAAGATGAAGAAGAAGAAGAGAGTGTAGACATACCTTTTTGTGTAAGAACACGAGTTTTGACGAAGATCCGTCAAGATAAACACCAAGAACGCAAGGGAGATGACTTGCAGAGGTCTTTGGTTCATTCCAAAGAGTTTGGACGCAGAAAATACGAAGTAGACTCGAGATTGGACTTAAATAGATCAAGCAAGACCTAATTAGCAAAGATAGAACCCATTGGTCGACTGGTCTAGTCAACCAATCAGTTGACCAATCAGAATAGCAAGTCCAAAACAGGGAATTGAGGGCTTAGATCAAATCCAAACATAAAGGGGTTTTGCACACACACCAAGTGACTTACCTAATAGATAGAAATGCCTTTGAACCATGATAGAGAGCACTCCAAGTCTATCAACTAATCCGATCTCCATCAGGATTCAGTTTCCATAATTAGAACACTGTCATCAACACTCATGGATTCAATGCCAGTCACCAAGTCTTCCACTGGGATGGCCCATAGCTGACTTCTCGCTTTACTTCGGGTTATTGGACCTACAAACAAAAGGGTTTCCGGGTCAAGGTTAGGGCTGGGTTTCACATTCTCCCCCCCTTAAAGAAATTTTGTCCTCGAAATTGAAAGCGTACTTGTGCTTCCAAAGAGGTGAGGAAACTTCTCCTTCATATCTTCTTCCTTCTCCCAAGAAGCTTCTTCAGGGGTATGGTTCTTCCACCGAATCTTCACCAAAGGGATGGTGCGATTCCGTAGCTGCTTGTCCTTCTTATCCAGGATTTCGGCCAGTTCTTCATCATAGGTCAGATCAGCACTAAGTCCTTCAGGTGCTTGCTGTAAAATTTGTTCCGGATTCTCTATGTATTTCCGAAGCATCGAAATATGAAACACATTATGAACTCCAACAAGAGGCGGAGGTAATGCTAATCGATAAGCAACAGGTCCAACCTTTTCCAAAATCTCAAAAGGTCCAATGAAACGAGGGCTAGGCTTTCCCTTAACATTAAATCTCATCACACCCTTCATTGGTGAAACCTTCAAGAAAACTTTCTCTCCAACTTGAAATTCTAAATAAGTCCTTCTCTTATCAGCATAAGATTTTTGTCTTGACTGGGCAGACTTAATCCTTTCTCTTATCATAATAACCATCGCACTCATAGCCTCAATCATCTCAGGACCTAAGACTTTTCTTTCACCCGTCTCAGTCCAGTACAAAGGTGTCCTACAAGTATTTCCATACAAAGCCTTGAATGGAGCCATGCCTATTGTTGCTTGATAACTATTGTTATAGGCAAACTCAACGAAAGCTAGGTGTTCATCCTAATTACCACCCATATCCACCACATAAGATCTGAGCATGTCTTCCAAAGTCTGAATTGTTCGCTCGGATTGTCCATCCGACTGTGGGTGATGAGCTGTACTCAAATTCAATTGGGTTCCCAAGGCCTTCTACAAACTGTTCCAAAACCTTGAGGTAAACCTAGGATCATGATCAGAGACAATACTCATTGGCACTCCGTGCAGACGAACCACATTGTCCACATAAAGCCTAGCTAGCTTATTCAGAGTATGAGTGATCTTCAAAGGAATGAAGTGGGCTGATTTGGTCAACCTATCAACAATCACCCACACAGTGTCATTGATTATGATTGTGATATTCAATATCACCCTGGGAAGGCAAATGTTGTTGCGGATGCTCTTAGTAGGAAGATTCATAAGAAGACTTTGGATCTGAATACTTTGAGTCTACCATTGTTCTCTTCTATTGAAAGTTTTGATTTGGAAGTTGTCCCTGAGAATTCTGATTCTGTTCTTTCTGCTATGACGGCAAGATCTGGTCTTAGAGATAAAATTGTTGCCCTGCAGATTTCTGATCAAGAACTTAAGGATAAAGTGGAGAAGTTTTCTTTGAATCCTGAGTCAGATCCCGACTTTGGTATATCCATGGATGGTGCTTTATTGTTTAGAGGTAGATTGTGTGTGCCAGCAAATGAGGAAGTTAAGAAGGAAATGTTGATGGAAGCACACCAGTCGATCTTTACAGTACACCCTGGAAGCACCAAGATGTACAAGGACTTGAAGGAACATTATTGGTGGATTGGTTTGAAGGCCGATGTTGATAATTTTGTTGCCAAGTGTGAGATTTGCCAATGTGTGAAAGCCGTTCATCAACCTCCATCTGGATTACTTCAGCCCCTTCCTGTTCCTAGTTGGAAGTGGGAGGATATCTCTATGGACTTCGTGACTAGCTTGCCTCGAACAAGTAAAGGCAATGACACGGTGTGGGTGATTGTTGATAGGTCGACCAAATCATCCCATTTCATTCCTATGAAGATCACTCATACTCTGGATAAGCGAGCTAGGCCTTATGTGGACAATGTGGTTCGTCTGCACGGAGTGCCAATGAGTATTGTGTATGATCGTGATCTTAGGTTTACCTCAAGGTTTTGGAATAGTCTGTAGAAGGCCTTGGGAACCCAATTGAATTTGAGTACAGCTCATCATCCACAGTCTGATGGACAACTTGAACGATTCAAACCTTGGAAGACATGCTCAGATCTTGTGTGGTGGATATGGGTGGAAATTGGGATGAACACTTAGCTTTGGTTGAGTGTCACATCCAGCCCAAATACACCCAGCCTATACCCTATCT
The DNA here is from genome assembly GCF_041222555.1 of Hakea prostrata. Lineage (NCBI taxonomy): Eukaryota > Viridiplantae > Streptophyta > Magnoliopsida > Proteales > Proteaceae > Hakea > Hakea prostrata. The sequence goes on from NW_028291224.1 coordinate 87,403, forward strand.
GGGTTACCCGGGGGAGTGATCCACAGCCCAAAAGATCAAGTTTAGGAACGATCATATCCATTTAGCACAATAACATAATCAAAAGCAAGAACAAATCATTGAATTCTAATAAGTTAATAATAAAAGTCAAGAAAGGATCACAGAAGGATCACTAAAGAATATTAGTGTGTGGAATAACAAGATACCAAATTAGAAGACAACTGTAGAGTATAGCGGAAATATACCCCACAACATATGCAAAAGGTAGATCGAAATCTAAAGCAAGCTCTAAGCTAATACAAGTAAAATAAAAGTCTAGAAGAAACAAGAGAATCTAATCAACATCTTCAGTCGGCTCTTCTTCTTCTTCTTCAGTCTTCATCTTCTTCACTTTAGGGTCATGCTCTTGAAGCTTCAGATCAGCATCTAGCGCACGATCCCATCGACGAATAAGACGATGCCGGCTGCCATCAATAGGAGTCGTCAGTGCAGCCCAAATCCGAGTGTTGGCTGTCTCGCTGTTCATTACCTTGTCCAAGGACATCCGGAGCTGTACCATGTACGAAAAGGTTCTCCGTACTGGGGCACGGGTTCTCTTTCGTACCTACAATGTCATCTAAAAACAAGTCCCCCAAAGGGTAAGCTCAAAAGAACTTAGCAAGTAAACCAACCACAATAAGCATCTTCACATGCATTCACAAACAAACATATATGCAATGATATGAGACAATAAATACAATATGCTTCTAACTCTATATATGTATGCTGGTCCCTATTGGCAGACATGCTTTAAGTCATAGCACCATATGTGAAACCCGGCCCTAACCTTAACCCGGATACTCTTTGATTGTAGGTCTGAAGACCCGAAGTAGAAGTGAAAATCAACTATGGGCCATATTGGTAGAAGATATAGTGTTCGACTCCGAACCTATGGAGATTGAAGATGATGCCCCATACTTGAAGACAATGTTGGATATTGAGAAGAGACTGCACCTTGATGAAGAGAAGATTAGTTGATGACCTTAGAGCTTGGTGGGATATGATTTAAAGCCATTTTTCCATGCTAGGTATGTTATAGAATATGTGTTTAAAGTTTCGTTTGATCCGAGTAGTGGAAGACCCTCAAATCCCTGTCTTTGGCTTTGCTGACAGCCTGGGTCGAGTGCTTGGGTCGACTGGGCCATGCTACCCAGCCAATCGACCCAGAGATGCTGAACTCGAACAGAATCTTCTGTTTTGAGTATCTTGCTATATATACCCCATGACTTCGTGATTTTAGTGTCCGTAGCCTCCATAACACTTAGAGAACGAACGGAAACCATCTCCAAGCCTCCATGAGTGAAGAAGAAGATCCAACCTTGCAAACTTGCAAGTTCTCTCTCTTGTTCTTCAATTAAAGGTTAGTATTCAATCTTTTGTATTATTGATTCATTCTTTCTATGATCACTTTCATCTTTGAACTGAGATTATGATGAAGATGCTGCAACCTTGTAGTCATATCTTTACAATCTCTTTTCATTCTCTAGTGCTATGATCATCTCATTCATTCTTAACATGATTCTTATGATTTCTTCTTAAACTATGATTATATTCCTATTTTGATTTGTTCTAGCATTATAGATGCTTCTCTATGATTATTCATACCTCTGATCTACTGTGTTCTTGTACTATAATGAGATCTAATCATCTCTAGTTCATCTCTTTCATTCATAGCATGTTTCCAATGAAAACTATGATTTTTACCAAAATAGAAACTATGATTCTAAATTAGTAAGTAATGGTTTTAATGGTGGTTTGATGTCTAAATTATGCTCCTTAGTCTTAGACTACTATGTTAATTCTCTCCAAGTTTCGTCGCATTCGTGTTTGTGTAGCATAGGTTTTGGATCAAGATTCTCTTTTTATTTCCGGATTTGCTCTTGGGCAGATTGCCTGGGTCGACTGGAGCACTCAACCCAGCCAATCAACCCGCAAGAACAGAATCTGTTTTCTTCATCCGATTTGATTCGATTCATGCTTATTCTTTTAGGACTACTTCTTAATGATTGTGTGATGCTATTCTAGGGTTTATTTGCTAACTTTGGATTCATCCTCTTGTCCGTCCGGAATACATTCGAATCTATTTAAGATAAGGAAGTTGTTACCATATTAACATAGATTGCATAGATTTAGTTTCTAAATTGGGAACTACTTAGATTTTCTATTGTTACGTTAGTTTCTATTATGATATGAATGCTGCAAGTACATTAGGATCTTATTTCCTTATTTACTTTATGTACTTGATTATGTATGAATACTTACTCATGTATGTTTCTTATTTATTTAATCAGTCTTATTATACTCTTTCATATGATGAGATATCTGTCGTGGATGATATGACTGAATTATGATTGTGATTGTTTAGGTATGATTTGGGATTTGGGAATGTCCTTTTGACATTTCTATCCTTGGTCCTCATTGGGAGTAGTATGGGATATTTCCAATGTTGCCCTTTGACACTTTCCCGGATTATTGGTTTTCATACCTAGGACTTGTCTAGCAGTGTTTGGCTAGGTTACACCCTTGTTATATCAGACCCAATTCGGAAGGGTATTGAGACCGAATGACCCGTGGTAGCAATGGGGATTCATGGGTGCTCAAGACCGATGAGTTATATCCGTGAGGGGACATGAATCACATTGTGGGGAACATTTATGGGTAGAGTTGCATATGGATAGACTTGGGCTCATGGGCGTTCAAGATTAGTAACTTGCCCGTGAGAGGACATGAGAGCTTCCCGTTTACTATATGTGGATGACCTATAGGGTTGATGAGTCCGTATTTGAGAGAGTCGGATACGCTGACTCTAGTGTGAAGGATCCCGGAAAGGATCCTGAGAGGGGAGGAATGGACGTATCTGGATCTGAGTTGATGTAACTAAGTAGAAGACTTGCATTGGGCTAAGCTTTACCCTGACATGCGCCAATACTTAAACCAAACGATGATGTGAGAGAGAGGTGACTTAACCCCCAATCATGGATTGTCCGAGATGGATGAAGGACCCACTACCAACCGGCGTTGTGAGATGAGACCTACCCAAAGAAGTATGGTGCTATGACTTATAGTGTCACATCCACCCAGCCGGTACCCTATCTGGCATACCCGGGATGTGATCCACAGCCCCGAAGATCCATAGTTCAGAGACCACATCAGCCACATCGACAATAACACAATCATGAACAATCAATATTAAGCTACAATCAATAAAATAGAATTCAGGAATAAGATATCAAGGATAATCAGAGTGCGGAAATAAATATCAAATCAGATAAATTAAGAAGGCAGTGGGCGGAATCCACTCCTTCACCAAGCGGAAGGGAGGTCAAAATTTAGTTATGTACAAGTCTCAAGTTATGAAGGTAAGTTAAAGTTATTACAATTCTTCTAAGTTTAATTGTCACAAAAGAAGGGGTAACTACTCATAAGTCTCCTCCACAATGGATATGTCCTCTTCAAAGGTGAGGACCATGGAGATCCAACATGACTGCTCCCATACAACTCCAGGGCTAACCCTGGTACGCCGAGTGATCTTCTTCGGTATGGTCACCGAAGTCTTCGATGTAGCTAGTCTCCGGATAGTAGTATGAGGTATCCGGGTCCGCCTCAGGGAGGGTGCCATCAGAGTAATCACCTGTAGAATAGCCTAACAAAATATTGCAACAGAAAAGGAATGAGTTCAAAAGAACTCAGCAAAGAAGTTATTCCACCACACATAAACCACAAGATAATCATAACATGATGCAGATGATATGAGGCATATAATGCAATATGATTTTATTCCAAGTATGCTGGTCATCTATGGTAGACATGCTTTAAGTCATAGCACCATACTTCTTTAGGTAGTCTCAGTCACTCATCACCGGGGGAAATTGGGTCCTGCATCCCTCTCGGACAAATCCATGGTTGGGGGTTTTGGTCACCACTCTCTCACATTACCGTTTGGTCTAAGTATTGGTGCATGTCAAGGTATAGCCTAGCCCAATGCAAGTCATCTACTTAATCATATCATGTCAGTTCCAGATACGTCCATTCCTCCCCTCTTGGGATCCTTTCTGGTATCCTTCACACTAGAGTCACGGATATTACTCACTAGACTCATCAACCCTATTGGTCATCCACAAATGGTAAACGGGAAACTCTCACGTCCCTCTCACGGATCATTTCACCGGTCTTGAGTGCCCGTGAGCCCAAGTCTAGCCATTTGCAACCCTACCAATATATGGCCCCTTTCGGGTAAGCGTAGTGCAATTTATGTCCCCTCACGGAGTGGGTACCGATCTTGAGCGCCCACAAATCCACACTACTACCACGGGTTGTTCGGTCTCAATGCCCTTCCGAATCGGGTCTGATATGATAGGGACATCCTAGCCATACATCTAGACAAGTCCTATGTATGTCATTCAATAACCCGGGAAGCGTCGATGGACACCTTCGGAGAACATCCCATACTATTCCCTCCGATGTCCAAGGACAGAAGCACCAGTAGGGTACCCTCAATCCCAAGTTATACTTAAGCAATCACATGCCCAAGTTCATCATATCAGTTCACAAGATACAACATCATAATAAACATTCAATTCATGACATTGACATAAGTCATCATATATTGAAATTGATAAACATGATAAGACATTGAAATAAGATAATGTAAACACAAAGCTACTGTTGAAAGACATATGTAGCAAGTCTAACATGATAAGAATATGAAATAGAAACTATATTTACTAAGTTAGGGATACCAAGTCAAAATTCCACATCTTAGGTAATTATATCGATAACTATCCTTACCTTGAATCGGAGAAGAGAATGGTCCAAGATCACAAGCAAGTGGCCTAAATAGCCTTAAAGTCCTAAACAAGCATATATGAAAGGTTAGAGAAGAAATCAGAACAATTGAAGATCAAACGAATTAGAACTAGGCAAAAGTTGCTGACAGCAACTCTATTGGTCAATACATTTGGTCGATAGTATCGACCAAAACAATTCCAGGACAGCAAGCTGGCTTTTTGGATTCTTGCCCAGATTTGGTCTTCTGGGTCTCGGATTGACACGAAACTTGGAGGATAGTCTAAGCACAACATGGGAACACCAATTATCAAGAAACTTTCATAATCCAATGGTCCATTTGGAAATCCCCAAATCGACATATTAAGGTTAAGAGTTGTAGGTCATGGCATTGGCTACATCTCAATGCAAATTAGGGGAAAACATGGGAGATTAGGTAGGGAATCATTTAGAAGTAACATGGAACACATATGCAAGGTATAGATTAGGTTAATCATGAGCTTCATCTCAGTTTTGGTAAATAAAGCAAGTTGGTATGCAATAAATCATGGAAATGTGTAGTTAATGATCATAAGGTGAATCAATCATAGTCATATCGGTGAAAACATCATTGTATGGGGTTTAGAAGGTTCATGGCAAGGTGTATGCAAGGTTGCAGCACCTTGGCCATGGTCCAAACAGTAAAATAGAGAAAAGATGAGTGAGAAAGTGATTAGGAGAGAGAGAGTCATACCTTTAAAGTGGAACAAGAAAGTAGGAATGAGTGGTTGTCGATGATTGATGAAGAAGATCACCACTACCAAGGAGGAGTTCTTGGGAGGCTCTCCCACATTCCCAGATGTTAAAAACGCGAGAATAGGGCTCCAGTCTCAAGGAATAAATAAATAGAAAAGAATATTCCCAAAATCTTTAAATCTGGGTTCAACAACTTGTTGGTCGATACCTTTGGTCGATAGTATCGACCAATAGTATCGACCAAAACATATTTCTGCAGAATTTTATAGAATAGCTCAGCAACTTTAGGTGCGGACTTGGAGGGCTATACAAGATCAAATTGCATGGGGTTTTCTCCTACAGTTCACTAAAGAGGTCTAGTTTTAGGGAGTACCTTCGGATTTTGCACCGGAGTCCGTTTGATATCTCAACTGTCTCACTCTTCATCAGTGCGCAGATTCTAACTTAACACTGGTAATGTGCTCAAGGAAGGAGCAGCATCATCAATGTCCATAAACTGGAATCCCGACATTACGTCATCAACCAGTAGGGCCCATAAGTCCCTTCTACCACCACTTCGGGTCTTCGGACCTACAAACATAACAATGACCGAGTCGGGTCAAGGTTAGGTAAAAGATGGATTTTACATAAAGCATGTCTGCCTATAGAGACCAGCATATATAGAGTTAGATTCATACATGCATTGTCTGTCTCATATCATATCACTTTATGCTTTGTTTTTGATACTATGCTATTATGGAATAACTTGCCTTGCTGAGTTTCTTTTGAAACTCACTCCTTTTTGTACAATATCTTTTGTTAGATTATTCTATAGGTTTTGATGGCTATGAAGCGCAATATGAGGAAGTGCAAGATGAAGAAGCATACCATACGCAAAGTGTTGGCGACTACGAAGATTACCTTGAGGATCCCTCGAGTGGTCTCTCTTGTTACCAGGATTAGCCCTACTGTGGAGTGGGAGCGTCTAAGCGTAATCGATGAAGTCTATGTTTATGAGGACATCCTTTTAAAGTAGAAAAGACTCTAGTTTAGTTAGATTATATCTTTCTTTCTTGTCTTTAGAATCAGTTATAATCCCTTTGATTTTCGAACTACATTTTGCTGTACTTGTGGAGTGAGATTCCGCCTCACTTTACTTTTGATTTATATATCTATTGGTATCATTTCTGCACTTTGATGATTATCTCGTTACTTAGCTATGATTCATTTGAATAATATTGTTAACATTGATTTAGTCTTGTTCTTGATTATATTGTTGTGAATGTGGGAGGTTGATTTTACTAACTACTGGATCTTGTGGACTGTGGATCACACACTCGGGTATGCCAGATAAGGTACTGGCTGGGTGGATGTGACACCATACTTCTTTGGGTAGGTCTCAATTCGTCTCAATTCACTCATCCTCGGTTGGCAATGGGTCGGTACACCTTACGGACAACCTTGGCTGGGGTTTAAGTCACCGCTCTCTCACATAACCGTTTGGTCTAAGTATTGGCGCATGTCCGGGTATAGCCTAGCCCAATGCAAGTCTTCTACTTAGTCATATCAACTCAGATCCAGATATGTCCATTCCTCGCCCCTGGCGATCCTTTCCGGTATCCTTCACACTAGAGTCAGCATAGTCCCAGACTACGAACTCATCAACCCTATAGGTCATCCACATAAAGTAAACAGGAAGCTCTCATGTCCTCTCATGGGTTAGTTACCGGTCTTGAGCGCCCATGAGCCCAAGTCTATCCATATGCAACTCTACCCATAAATGGCCCCCAAAATGTGATTCATGTCCCCTCACGGGTTGGTTACCGATTTTGAGCGCCCATGAATCCCCATTGCTACCATGGGTTGTTCGGTCTCAATACCCTTCCGAATCGGGTCTGATATAACAAGGGTATTCCTAGCCAAACACTGCTAGACCAATCTTAGGTATGTCAACCAGTAGTTAGGGAAAGAGTCAAGGGGCACCATAGGAAAGCGTCCCATACCACTTCCACTGATGTCCAAAGACAGAAACGCCAATAGGGCATTCCCCATTCCACAACTACGACCTAAGCATCCCATACAAGTCATATTCACATCCATATCCACATCATAGTCCATAACACATACTCATAATCAATAATCAATTCTAATATGAAATTAACAATGTGGACAAGCTACTGTAGTTGCAGAAGTATCATGATGTAAAGAAAACCAAACAACAGTAGTTAAATCATGCATTCATATCATAATACATAAAGACATGTAAATAGGCATATTGTGAGTTGGAATACTCACCTTGTAATCCAAACTTATAGTCTTCAAATAAGAGATCAGAGAACAGATCCAAAATCACCTAAACAAGCTTGACAAAACATGTATAGGTCATAATAAGTGATTCCAAAAGATTAGAGTCGAAACGGATCAAAAACAGAGTTGCTGTCATTGCGGTTGATTGGTCTGGGTTGATTGATTCAGTCAACCCAGGCAATCTGCCCAGAGAGTAATTCGAGTCCAAAAACAAAATTTTGATCTGAAACCTATTCTATACAATCCGGAATGCTACGAAACTTGGAGGGAATGTCTAACACAGTAGTCTAAGACTAAAAAGCATATTTTAGACATCAAACAATGATCAAAACCATTACTTACTAATTTGGAATCATACTTTCTATTTTGGAAAACAAGACTTTCTAATTTGGAAAACAACATGGTTTTCATTGAAAACAAGCTATGAATGAAAGAGATGAACTAGAGATGATGAGACCTCATTCTAGTAGATGAACATAGTAAATCAAGAGTAAGAATGATCATAGAGATGCATCTAATATGCTAGAAGAAATCAAAATAAGAACATGATCATAGTTTAAGAAGAAATCATGAAAATCATGTAGAGAATGAATATGAAATCATAGCATATAGAATGAGAAGAGATTGTAGAAGATATGATTGCAGAGATGCAATATCTTCCTTATAATCTCAAATCAGAGAAGAGAATGATCCTAGTAAGAATGAATCAATAGCATAATAGATTGAATACTAACCTTTGATTGAAGAACAAGAGAGAGAAAGCTTGAGAGTTGAATGTAGATCTTCTTCCACACCAAAGGAGGCTTGGAGATGAGTTCCCTTCGTTCTCTAGGTGTTTTGGAGGCTAGGGATACTAAAAACACAAAGTTATGAGGTATATATAGCAATAATGACCTAAACAGAAGATTCTGCTCAAATTCTGTTTACTTGGGTCGAGTGGGTTGGGTTGATTGGCCCAGTCGACCAGGCTGACAGCATAGCCTAAAACAGGGATTTGAGGGCTTTTCTCTTATCGGAATCAAACAATATTTTAAACACAACAACTATAACTTACCTAGCATAGGAAAATGGATTTAAATCATATCTAACCTTGCTCTAAGGTCATCAACCAATCTTCTCTTCATCAAGGTGCATTTCATCTCCAAACCAGACAAGGTTTTCAAACAAGGAATTCCATCATCAATTTCTATGGGTTTTCGAATCTACACTAAGGGAGAGGTCCGACCTGACTTCCTAGGACCTTCTAAACATATCAACACCATACTCAAGGTCCAACTTCAAGGTCAAACATCAAACAAGTTCTTCTTCATCCAAAACAAATAAGGTGTCTAATTTAGGTTTTGGGCTGGATTTCACATTGAGTATGCCTATAACAACAGTTATCAAGCAACGATAGGCATGGCTCCGTTTAAGGCTTTGTGTGGTAATACTTGTAGGACACCATTGTACTGGACTGAGACGATAGGTCCTGAGATGATCAAAGCTACGAGTGCGATGGTCGATATGATCAGAGAAAGGATTAAGTCTGCTCAGTCAAGATAGGAATCTTATGCTGATAAGAGAAGGACTGGTCTTGAATTTCAAGTTGGAGAGAAAGTTTTCTTGAAGGTTTCAACAATGAAGGGTGTGATGAGATTCAATGTTAAAGGAAAGCTTAGCCCTCATTTCATTGGACCTTTTGAGATTTTGGAGAGGGTTGGACCTATTGCTTATCGATTGGCATTACCTCCGTCTATTGCTGTTGTGCATAATGTGTTTCATGTTTCGATGCTCCGAAAATATATAGAGAATCCGGAACACATTCTACACCAAGCACCTGAAGGACTTAGTGCTGATCTCACGTATGATGAAGAGCCAGCCGAAATTTTGGATAAGAAGGACAAGCAATTGCGGAATCGCACCATCCCTTTGGTAAAGATTAGTTGGAAGAACCATACCCCTGAAGAAGCTTATTGGGAGAAGGAAGAATATATGAAGGAGAAGTTTCCTCACCTCTTTGGAAGCATAGGTACGCTTTCAATTTTGAGGATGAAATTTATTTAAGGGGGGGAGAATGTGAAACCCAGCCCTAACCTTGACCCGGAAACCCTGTTGTTTGTAGGTCCAACAACCCGAAGTAGGCAAGAAGTCAACTTTGGGCCATTTCAGTAGAAGACTTTGTGGCTGGATTGAAATCCTTGAGTGTTGATGTCAGTGTTCCATTTATGGAAACTGCACCCTGATGAAGATCGGATTAGTTGATGGACTTGGAGTGCTCTCTGTATTGGTTCGAATGCATTTCTACCTACTAGGTATGTCACTCTAGGTGTGTGCAAAACCCCTTGATGTTTGGACTTGATCTGAGCCTTCAATTCCCTGTTTTGAAGTTGCTGTTCTGATTGGTCGACTCATTGGTTGACTGAACCAGTCGACCAATCAATCGACCAATTGATTCTGTTTTTGAAAATTAGGTCGTGGCTACTCTATTTAAGTCTAGTCTTGGGAATACTCTGCCTTATCTGCCTCCTAAGCCTCTGGAATGAGTTAGAACTCCTTTCTAATCAATTCCCTTGCATCCTTGGTTGATATCTCGCAAGAACTCAAGTGATCTTCATCCTCCTGCATCAAAGGTATGTTTATGATCTCTTTTCTTTTCTATCTTTGATTTTATTTTCTTCAACCTTGTTCTTGATTGAGATCAGGAAGGAGATGTTGCATTCTTGCAACATCTATTCCATGATCTCATTCGATTCCTTGAGATTTATGGTCATCGTCATGATCTCAACCCTAGCCGAATTAACCCTTGAAACCCTAACCCTTGTATGATCTTTCTGGAAACCTTTTGGTAACCTCCCATGTGAGGGAAACCTCATGGGTAATATTTATGTTAATCTAAAATTGATATTCTATAATTCTTCTTGTTGTAATTGGCCAACAATTTACTTCCCTTTCATCCTGTGATCTCAACCTTTTCATGGGAGCCAAAAAGGGTGAAACCCTAACTTCTTGGATATATGTTATTGACCCTGTTAATTGCCAATTAATGTGTTTTCCTTACAAAAATTGTAACCTATCATCCTCTAATTCTTTATCCTTGATCATACTGTGTTTTCTTCATGATTCATGATCTAACCTAATTAGGTTAACCCTTTTGGTTCTTAAGTTGTAATTTGGAAACTTGATTTGGTTGGTGGTTTGATGTCCTCTATATACTAGGATGCTACCATTATAGTTTCCCCCTTATTTTGTACCCTTTTGAACCACCAAATTCGGTTTCTTAATCTAAAAATTCTGATTCTTTAAGGCCACTGTCTCTGTTGGTCGATTCATTGGTTGACTGGAGCAGTAGACCAATCAGTCGACCAATGAGTACAACAACCTCATTCTTGGTTTGTTTTGATTGATTTGAGATCTTTCCTTCTATGTATCTTTCCTAACATGTTGTATACACTTGTTTAGGACTTTCTTCTCAGGTTTAGTCAAGGTCTTACTTGATTTCCCTAAGTTCCTTTACGAGTTAGAAGGTAAGGACTGTTATTCTTTAATTACATAGATCGCATACTCTCTTGTTTCTACCTTATGAAACTATGAGTTTACCTACTGTTATTATACTTTATATTTCTGATTTACTACTGTGAGAACAGTAGCACTTGTTTATGTTTTCTTTTTATCATTTAAGTTTATGTGAATTGCTTATTACTATGTTGCTTAACGATTAGATCATGACTGTATACCCTCTTGTATATGATGAACTGTTGACTATGTATGTCATGTCTGATCTGAGATTGTGTCTGACTAGGTATGATTTGGGATTGAGAGGTGTCCTTTTGACACTTCTGTCCTTGGACATTATCGGAAATAGTATGGGATGTTTCCGGGGTTGTCCATCGATGCTTTCCCGAATTATTGATTGTCATACCTAGGGCTGTCTAGCAGTGTTTGGCTAGGATGTCCCCGTTATATCAGACCCAAATCGGAAGGGTATTGAGACCGAACGACCTGTGGCAGCAATGGGGATTCACGGGCACTCAAGACCGGTAACCAACCCATGAGAGGACGGGAATCACTTTGTGGGGGCCATGTATTGGAGGGTTGCATATGGTTAGATTTGGGCTCATGGGCGCTTGAGACCAGTGAGTTATATCCGTGAGAGGACATGAGAGCTTCCCGTTTACCATATGTGGATAACCAATAGGGTTGATGAGTCCGTATTTGAGAGAGTCGGATACGCTGACTCTAGTGGAAAGGATACCGGAAAGGATCCCAAGAAGGGAGGAATGGAAGTATCTGGAGCTGAGTTGATGTAACTGAGTAGATGACTTGCATTGGGCTAGGCTTTTACCCTGACATGTGCCAGTACTTAGACCAAATGGTGATGTGAGAGAGAGATGACTTAACCCCCAGCCATGGAATGTCCGAGAGGGATGCCAGACCCACTACCAACCGGAGCCGTATGCGTGACCTACCCAAAGAAGTATGGTGCTATGACTTAAAGCATGTCTGCCAATAGAGACCAGCATACATAGAGTTTAGATGCATACATACATTATCTTTTTCATACTGCATTGCATCTTGTTATGTTTTTCCACATGTTATTTATGTTGTTATGGATTAACTACCTTACTGAGTTTCTTTGAAACTGATTCCTTTTTGTGCATTGTTTTGTTAGACTATTCTACAGGTACTGACTACTATGAAGAACCATACACTGAAGCGCAAGCCAATGAAGCATACTACACGCAAGGTGTTGGCGACAATCAAGATTTCTCTGATGATCCCTCAGTTGATCAAGTTCCGTACCACGATTAAAGGCAACGTGGAATTGGAACATCTCAGCTAGATTGATGAAGTCCACTATTTTGAAGATGTCATCTATAGGATAGAAGACTCTTATGTTTAGTTTAACTTTCTTAGTTCCTTTGATTTAGTTGTTATTCCTTTTAGACATACATACTATGTTCTGTTGTATTTGTGGAGTGAGTTTCCGCCTCACTTTACTTCTTTTGATATCTTTAGATATGTGGTATCATTTTTTTGCACTCTGATTATATTGTTTATTCATTTCTTGTTTTGAACCTTGTTTATAATATTAAACTTTGATTATTTCCTGTTTATGATTATGTTATTGATTATGTGGGAGGATGATTTCCTCGATACTTGATCTTCGGGGCTGTGGATCACACTCTCGGGTATGCCAGTTAGGGTACCGACTGGGAGGATGTGACGATTTCGGTACGAAGACTTTGCGAGAAGTGTAAGAATTTGTTAGAACTTATTGTCTATGCATGGCATTGTGTTTAAAACCTAGGGAATATGTTTCTAAGTATTCCTAAACATGATTTCTAACATTGGGTACAAGTAAAACATGGATTTTGTTGAAATGCAAGCATGAGAAGATGCAAATGGAAGAGAAAATGATGGATTTACCTTGTGTGAGATGAATGTAGGTTGTTGTGTTGTTGTTGAAGCACCAAATGACCTCAAGAATACTTGGAAGAACCTTTGGAGTCTTTCTCTAGAGCTCTCTCACTGTTGGAAAAAGCTAGAATGAAGTTGGAATGTGAAAATGAGGCTTATAATGCGAATTTTCGTATTCTGTGAGTATTGGTCGACTCATTGGTTGACTTGACCAGTCGACCAATCAATCGACCAATGGACCCAGTGAACTCATTTTCTGTTGGATTTTTGGAAAATGTGATTTTTGCCCTATGGTTTGTTGTTGGATGACTAAATGGATGTATATAAGCATGATTTAAATTTTCAAATCATTTGAACTTGTGAATTGTGTTGAAACTTCAAAATTCGGTATTTTGAAGTTCTCAGTTTTTGCAGAATGGTTACTCTGAGAAGTGGACGTGGGGAATCTAGTGGTCATGGTCATGCTGAGATACCTGAAGATGGTCATGATCAGCGGACCAATATTGGTGATCAGGGTACCCATGACATACCCAATGCCTCGAATGTTGGAAGCTTTCGTGATATTGCCAATATTATGGGTAATATGATGCAGCAGGAAGCAGCCCAGTTTAACCAGATGATGACTGGTTTCATGGCTATGCATAATGAGACTCGTGTAGATGTTACTGGGAATCTTCATACTGTTGTCCCGAATATGGGAGGTTTGGCTGGAACTCCTCATACTCGCTTGATGGAGAGTTTTCTGAAGATGCAAGTGCCCAGTTTCATTGGAGTTACCAAGGACCTCTTGTTTCCTAATAAGTGGCTTCGTGAGTTGGAGAAGGCTTTTCGTCAATTACTGTGAAACCCAGCCCTAACCTTGACCCGGAAACCTTGTTATTTGTAGGTCCAGTGACCCGAAGTAAAGTAAGAAGTCAGCTTTGGGCCATCCCAGTGGAGGACTTGGTGTCTGGCTTTGAATCCATGAGAGTTGATGATAAGGTTTTATTTATGGAAACTGAATCTTGATGAAGATCAGATTAGTTGATGGACTTGGAGTGCTCTCTATCATGGTTTGAAGGCATTTCTACCTATTAGGTAAGTCACTTGATATGTGTGCAAAACCCCTTTAGGATTGGATTTGATCTGGGTCTTCAATTCCCTGTTTAGGAGCTGCTGAACTGATTGGTCGACTGGACCAGTCGACCAATCCACTCGACCAATGGGTTCTGTCTTTGGCAATTAGGTCTTGCTTGCTCTATTTAAGTCCAATCTCGAGTCTACTTCGTATTTTCTGCCTCCAAACTCTTTGGAACGAACCAAAGACCTCTGCAAGTCATCTCCCTTGCATCCTTGGTGTTTTTCTTGACGGATCTTCGTCAAAACTCTTCCTCTTGCATCAAAGGTATGTCTACACTCTCTTCTTCTTCACCATCTCTGTTTTTCTTTCCTTTTTGATTTGAGACAGTAGAGGAGATGCTGCATTCTCTGTGGCAAACATCTCTGGACTTGTCTCTCATGATCTTCCTAAGGATTAATGGCTAATGCAATGATCTTAACCATGATCATTGCAAGCTTTTGAAGGAATCATGATCAAATCATGATCTTGTCTTTGTTCATCTTTTGATTTGAATTCTGATCTTCTTAGATCTACTATATTGATCATGTTAGTAGTCAATTGCTGTGTTTTCTTTTCATGATCCATGATCTATCAATCTCTAGTTGTTTCTATTTTACCATACCATGTTTTCTTCATGAATCATGATAGTTACATCTATGGTAGGTTTTGTTTCCTTATTTAGATTTATGCTCTTAGGTCTATTTTCAAGAAGATCTAAGTATGCCTTTCATGATATCTTTATCTGAATCAATGATTCATTCTCCTATTGTTCTTGTCTATGATTTCTATCTTGAATTCTTCAAGAACCATGATTGATCTAATTATGGTAACTTTTTGTTTCCTAATTTGTATCTTGAAGACTTGATTCGATTAGTGTTTTGAGGTCCCCTATATGTTAGGATACTACTAATGTAGTTTACCCCTTGTTTAGTACCCTTTTGAACCACCAAATTCGGATCTTATATCTTAAAACTCTGATTTTGTAGGCTACTGTCTTCATTGGTCGACTGATTGGTCGACTGGGGCAGTAGACCAATCCAATCGACCAATGAGTACAGCAACTCTAGATTTGGTCTGTTTTGGATGTTTTGGTATCTTTTCTATTTGGGATCTTTCCTAATATGTTGTATACACTTGTTTAGGACCTTCTTCTCAAGTTTGTCAAGATCTTACTTGATTTCTTAGGATTCCTTTGCAAGTTATAAAAGGTAAGGATGGTTACTTCTTTAACAACATAAATTGCATATCTTAGTTTCTATATTTGAATCTTGTTAATTTATTTCTTTAATTAGATTCTTATAATGTTATACTCTTGTGGTACTGTCTTGATATCAGTAGCATTATTTATTTATATTGAATTGACTCATGTATGATTTACTTACCAGTTATATACAAGTTGATTGTAATTATTGATTTCTTTCCATATATGAAGTTACCATATATGTGATGTTATGAATTGATGCTTGTGTATGCTTAAGTATGGTTTGGAAAGGAGAGGTGTCCTTTTGACACTTCTGTCCTTGGACTACTACGGGAATATTATGGGATGTTTCCGGAGATGCCCTCTGGACACCTTTCTAAACTGTTGGATGACATATTTAGGACTGTCTAGTAGTGTTTGGCTAGGATGTCCCGTTATGTCAGACCCTAATCGGAGGGGTATTGAGACCGAACGACCTGTGGTAGCAATGGGGATTCGTGGGCGCTCAAGACCGGTAACCAACTCGTGAGAGGACAGGAATCACATTGTGGGGGCCATTTATTGGTAGGGTTGCATATGGATAGACTTGGGCTCACGGGCGCTCAAGACCGGTAACCAACCCGTGAGAGGACGTGAGAGCTTCCCGTTTACCATATGTGGATAACCAGTAGGGTTGATGAGTCCGTAGTTAGGGACTATGAGGACTCTAGTGTGAAGGATATCGGAAAGGATCGTCAGGGACGAGGAATGGACGTATCTGGATCTGACTTGATGTAACTAAGTAGAAGACTTGCATTTGGCTAGGCTTTACCCTGACATGCGCCGGTACTTAGACCAATGGTTATGTGAGAGAGTGGTGACCTATACCCCTAGCCATGGAATGTCCCGAGGGATGCCGGACCCATTACCAACTGATGATGAGTGAATGAGACTTTCCTAAAGAAGTACGGTGCTATGACTTAAAGCATGTCTGCCAATAGAGACCAGCATATATAGAGTTAGATTCATACATTCATTGTTTGTCTCATACCATATTGCATTTATGTTTGTTTTGTAATTCTGCCGTTTATGTCATTATGGATTTAACTGCCTTACTGAGTTTCCTTGAAACTCATTCCTTTATTGTACAATGTTTGTTAGACTATTCTACAGGTTCGGAATATCATGACTGCTCGTATGAAGAAGCGCAAGGAGAAGAGGCATATCTCCAGGAAGGTGATTGCGGTTACGACAATTACACTGAAGATCCCGCGAGTGGTTATGCTCCGTACGATGCTTAGTCCGACCATAGAGTGGAAGCGCCCTTGTGCCATTTATGAGATTTATACTTATAGGGATATTGTCTATAAGATTGAGAACAATTTAGTTACCTATTGTACCTGCTATTGGGATTAGATTCTATCCTGTTTATTCTCTTTTAGAACTACTTTTCCGCTTGTTGTAGAGTGGGATTTCGCCTCACTTTACTTATCTGATTTAGACACTCTGATTATATTTAGTACTCTGATTTATATATGATTCATTCTTTCCTTATTTGGATCTATGGTTTATCTTTCGCACATCGATTATTATTGTTCATGATTATGTTATTGTTTTTGTGGGAGGTTGATTACTTGATACCTGATCTTCGGGCTGTGCATCACACTCTCGGGTATGCCAGTTAGGGTACCGGCTTGGAGGATGTGACAATACCCCTGTTATATCATACCCGATTCGGAAGGGTATTGAGACTGAACGACCCATGGTAGCAATGGGGATTCACGGGCACTCAAGACCAGTGAGTTATATCCGTGAGAGGACGGGAATCACATTGTGGGGACCATTTATTGGAGGGTTGCATATGGCTAGACTTGGGCTCATGGGCGCTCGAGACCGGTGAGTTATATCCGTGAGAGGACATGAGAGCTTCCCGTTTACCATATGTGGATAACCAATAGGGTTGATGAGTCCGGTGAGTAATATCCATGACTCTAGTCTGAAGGATACTGGAAAGGGTCCCGAGAGGGGAGGAATGGAAGTATTTGGAACTGACTTGATGTAACTGACTAGATGACTTGCATTGGGCTAGGCTTTTCCCTGACATGCGCCGGTACTTATGCCAAATGGTTGTGAGAGAGTGTGTTGACTTAACCCCCTACCATGGTTTGTCCGAGAGGGATGCTCGGACCCATTACCCCGGAGCCGTATGCATGACCTACCCAAAGAAGTACGGTGCTATGACTCAAAGCATGTCTACCATAGAGACCAGCATACATAGAGTTAGATGCATTCACACTTTATCTGTTTCATACTGCATTGCATCATGTTATGTTTTGCCACATGTTATCTATGATGTTATGGATTAACTACCTTACTGAGTTTCTTCGAAACTCATTCCTTTTTGTATATTCTTTGTTTAGATTATCCTACAGGTATAGATTATTATGACGAGCAGTACAGTGAAGCGCAAGACGATTAAGCATATTACACGCAAGGTGCTGGCGACGATCAAGATTACTCTGATGATCCCTCGGCGGATCAAGCTGCGTACTACTTTTGAAAACAGCATAGAGTTAGAACGGATTCATTGGATTGACGAAGTCCATACTTATGAAGACGTTATCTATAAACTAGAAGACGCTTGATCTTAGTTTATTTCTTAGTACATTTGTTTCAGTTGTAATTCCTTTTGACTTTCATACTACGTTCCGCTATATTGGTGAAGTGAGTTTCCGCCTCACTTTACTCTTTTTGATATCAATGGATATTTGGTATCTTTTCCACACTCTAATTATACTGAGTATCCATTATTGTTTTGAACCTTTGTTTATAATATTAAACCTTGATTATTTCTTGTTTATGATTATGTTATTGTATATGTGGGAGGATGATTTCCTCGATACTTGATCTTCGGGGCTGTGGATCACACTCTCGGGTATGCCAGTTAGGGTACGGGCTGGGAGGATGTGACAACCACAGGTCGTACGGTCTCAATGCCCTTCCGAATCGGGTGTGATATGATAGGGACATCCTAGCCATACATCTAGACAAGTCCTACGTATGTCATCCAATAACCCGGGAAAGCGTCGATGGACACCTTCGGAGAACATCCCATACTATTCCCTCCGATGTCCAAGGACAGAAGCACCAGTAGGGTACTCCTCAATCCCAAGTTATATTGAAGCAATCACATGCCCAAGTTCATCATATCAATTCACAAAATACAACCTCATAATAAACATTCAATTCATGACATTGACATAAGTCATCATATATTGAAATTGATAAACATGATAAGACATTGAAATAAAATAATGTAAACACAAAGCTACTGTTGAAAGACATATGTAGCAAGTCTAACATGATAGGAATATTAAATAGAAACTATGCTCACTAGGTTAGGAATGCCAAGTCAAAATTCCATGTCCTATGTAATTATATCAATAACGATCCTTACCTTGAATTGGAGAAGAGAATGGTCCAAGATCACAAGCAAGTGGCCCAAAATAGTCTTAAAACCCTAAACAAGCATATATGAAAGGTTAGAGAAGAAATCAGAACAATCGGAGATCGAACGAATCAAAACTAGGCAAAAGTTGCTGACAACAATTCTGTTGGTCGATATCATCGACCAACAAGCATCGACCAAAAGGATATCGGACAACAAGCTGGCTTTTTGGGTTTTGGCCTAGATTTGGTCTTCTGGGTCTCGGATCAATACGAAACTTGGAGAATAGTCTAAGCACAACATAGGGACACTAATTATCACGAATTTAACATAATCCAATGGTCCATTTAGAAATCCCCAAATTGATTTATCAAGGTCAAGAGTTGTTAAACATGGCATTGGCTATATCTTAATGCAAATTGGCGGAAAACATAGGGGATTAGGTAGGGAATCACTTAGAAGCAACATTGAACTCATATGCAAGGTGTAGATTAGGTTAATCATAGGCTTCATCTCAGTTTTGGTAAATAAAGCAAGTTGGTGAGCAATAAATCATGGAAATGTGTAATTAATGATCATGAGGTGAATAAATCATAGTCATATTAGTGAAAACATCAATGTATGAGGTATAGAAGGCTCATGGCAAGGTGTTTGCAAGGTTGCAGCACCTTGGTCATGGTCCCAACAGTAAAATAGAGAAAAGATGAGTGAGAAAGTGATTAGGAGAGAGAGTCATACCTTGAGAGTGGAACAAGAAAGTGGAAATGAGTGGTTGGCAATGATTAATGGAGTAGATGCTTCACCATTACCAAGGAGAAGTTCTTGAGAGGTTCTCCCATGTTCTCAGATGTTGAAAATGCTAGAATAGGGCTCCAGTCTCGAGGAATAAATAAATAGAAAAGAATATTCCAGAAATCTTTAAACCCGGGTTCAACAAACCTGTTGGTCGATACATTTGGTTGATAGAATCGACCAAATAGTATCGACCAAAACATGTTTCTGCAGAATTTTACAGAAAAGTTCAGCAACTTAAGGTGTGGACTTGGATGGCTATACAAGGTCAAATTGCATGGGGTTTTCTCCTACAGTTCACTCAAGAGGTCTAGTTTTAGGGAGTACCTTCGGATTATGCACAGGAGTCCATTTGATATCTCAACTGTCTCACTCTTCAGTAGTGCGCAGATTCTAACTTAACACTGATAATGTGCTCAAGGAAGGAGCAGCATCATCAATGTCCATATACTGGAGTTCCAACACCATGTCATCAACTAGCAGGGCCCATAAGTCCCTTCTACCTCCACTTCAGGTCTTCGAACCTACAAACATAACAATGACTTGGTCGGGTCAAGGTTAGGTAAAAGCTGGATTTTACATTCTTCCCCCTTAAAGAAATTTCGTCCTCGAAATTGAAAGCGTACCTGTGCTTCCAAAAAGATGAGGAAACTTCTCCTTCATTCCATTTTCCTTCTCCCATGAAGCTTCTTCCGGGGTATGGTTCTTCCACCGAATCTTCACCAAAGGGATGGTGCGATTCCCAGCCTGCTTATCCTTTTTATCTAGGATTTCGGCTGGTCCTTCGTCGTAAGAAAGATCGGCACTAAGTCCTTCGGGTGCCTGCTGTAGTATGTGTTCCAGGTTCTCTATGTACTTCCGAAGCATCAAAACATGGAACACATTGTGAACTCCAGCAAGAGATGGGGGACAAGGCCAAGCGATAAGCAACAGATCCAACCCTTTCCAAGATCTCAAAAGGTCCAATGAAGAAAGGGCTAAGCTTTCCTCTCACATTGAATCTCATCACCCCTTTCATAGGTGATACTTTAAGGAAAACTTTCTCTCCAATTGGAGACTCCAGATCGGTCCTTCTCTTGTCGGCATAAGATTTCTGTCTTGACTGAGCAGACTTAATCCTTTCTCTAATCATGTCGACCATTGCACTTGTAGCTTCAATCATTTCCGGGCCTAAGACTTTTCTTTCACCCGTCTCAGTCCAATACAAAGGTGTGCTACAAGTGTTACCGTACAAAGCTTTAAATGGAGCCATGCCTATTGTTGATTGATGACTGTTGTTATAGGCAAACTCAACTAAAGCTAAGTGTTCATCCCAATTTCCACCCATATCCACCACACAAGATCTAAGCATATCTTCCAAAATTTGAATTGTCCGCTCAGATTCTCCATCAGACTGTGGATGATGGGCTGTACTCAGATTCAATTGGGTTCCCAAGGCTTTCTGCAATCCATTCCAAAACCTTGAGGTGAACCTAGGATCACGATCAGAAACAATACTCACAGGCACTCCGTGCAGACGAACCACATTGTCTACATAAAGTCTAGCTAGCTTGTCCAAAGTGTAAGTGATTTTCATAGGATGAAATGGGCTGATTTAGTCAACCTATCAACAATCACCCACACAATGTCATTTCCTTTACTTGTCCGCGGCAAGCTAGTCACAAAGTCCATGGAGATATCTTCCCACTTCCAGCTAGGAATAGGATGGGGCTGAAGCAATCCGGACAGAGGTTGACAAATGGCTTTAACACGCTGACAAGTCTCGCACTTGGCAATAAAGTCTTCAACATCCGCTTTCAAACCATTCCACCAAAAATGTTCCCTTAAGTCTTTATACATTTTGGTACTTCCAGGGTGTATTGTAAAGATCGACTGGTGTGCTTCTTTCAATATTTCCTTCTTGATTTCATCAACAGCAGGCACACAGAGTCTACCTCTAAACAATAAGGTACCATCTAAAGATGTACTAAAAGCAGGGTCCATTTCTGAATTTGTGGCGACTTTCTCAATCTTCTCTTTCAACTCGGGGTCAGAACTTTGCAAAGCAACAATCCGGTATCTAAGGGTGGATCTTGCCGTCATGGCATAAAGGATACAATCCGAACCCTTAGGAACCACTCCTAAGCCAAACCTCTCCATTGACAACAACAAAGGTCGACTCAAAGTACACAAGTTCAAATCCTTCCTCTGACCTTTCCTACTAAGAGCATCCGCAACTACATTTGCTTTGCCTGGGTGATACTAGATATTGTAATCATAGTCAGAAACCAACTCCAACCATGTTCTTTGTCTCATATTCAGCTCTTTTTGGGTGAAGAAGTATTTCAGACTCTTATGATCTGTGAAGATAGCGATCTTCTCACCGTATAGGTAATATCTCCAAATCTTTAAAGCAAAAACAATGGCGGCAAGCTCTAAGTCGTGAGTGGGATAATTCCGCTCATAGTCTATCAATTGCCGAGAGGCATAAGCCACAACCTTGTCATGTTGCATCAACACGCAGCCCAAACCGATCTTGGAAGCATCGGTGTAAACTGTCAACCCACCGGAACTATCAGGTATAGTTAAAACCGGGGCTCTTGTCAATCTAACCTTCAGCTCTTCAAAATTCTTCTCGCAAGATTCCATCCAAACAAACTTCTCTTCCTTTCTAGTTAGCTTAGTCATAGGGGCAGCCAACCTAGAAAAGTTTCGATAAATCTCCAATAGTATCCTGCCAATCCAAGGAAACTCCTTATCTCAGTCACGGTCTTCGGTCTTTCCCAATCGGTAACCGTTTGGACTTTCTCCGGGTCGACACGAATACCCTCGGCTGAAACAACATGGCCAAGAAATACTACCCTTGAGAGCCAAAAGTCATAGAGTTTCTTTTCTCTCAACCTTCGCAATGTGAAGTTCAGATGTTCCACATGCTCTTCTTCATTTTTCGAGTAAATCAAGATGTCATCAATGAACAAGATCAGAAACTTATCGAGCACATCATGAAACACCCGGTTCATGAGGTCCATGAACACGGCAGGAGCATTCGTTAAACCAAAAGGCATAACTTTGAATTCATAATGTCCATACCTTGTTCGGAACGCCTCTTAAAGATATCACTTGACTTCACTTTCAAGTGGTGATACCCCAATCTCAAGTCAATCTTCGAGAACACATACGCACCCTTCAACTTGTCAAACAGGTCATCAATCCGAGGCAACGGGTATCTATTCTTGTTCGTTAACTTGTTCAACTCTTGGTAGTCAATGCATAGGCGCATAGTACCGTCTTTCTTCTTAACGAACAAGACCAGAGCTCCCCAGGGTGACACACTTGGCTGCACAAAACCTCTATCCAGGAGTTCTTTCAACTGAGTTTGCAACTCCTCTAGCTCGGTAGGCGCCATCCTGTAAGGAGCCTTAGACACCGGAGACGCTCTGGGGATCAAGTCTATAGAGAACTCAACCTCTCTATCAGGGGGTAGTCCTGGGGTAGTCCTGATAGATCGTTTGGAAACACATCAGCAAAGTTACAAGCAACACTGACATCTTCAATTCTCTTCTTTTCCTTGACCTTGCTTCTAGATGAAGCATCTTCCACCAGGGAGTGGACTTGCATTAAAGCGGTCAAAGTCTTCTTGCTCACTCTTCCCTTCCTCCCTTGGAATTCCAAAACTGAATTCCCCTCCAATCGAAATTGGATCTTCTTTGAAGAGCACAAGATCACAGCGTTGTAGGATGTCAACCAATCAATTCCCAAGATCACGTCGAAATCTCTCATATCGAACAACACCAAATTTGCCTTCAAGTTCAATCCACAAACACAAACAGGACATTCCTCTAACACTTTATCTAGTTTAACAGCAGACCCAACAGGGGTACAAATTGACAAATAACTAGACAACCATCTGGGTGTTAGGTTAGTCTTCACAGCAAAAATAGATGAAATGAATGAATGAGACGCACCCGTATCAAACAATACAAATGCTGGTAAAGAAGCGACTAACAATGTACCTGTGACAACATCGTGAGAAGCTTCTTGGTCAACACCGGATAAGCTGAAGACTCTACCGGCAGGAGGAGCAGGGACACTCTTCTGAATAGGAGCACTGGGCTGAACAGACTTCTTGGGGCAGAGGCGGGCAAAATGGCCAGGCTGTTTGCAAAAGAAACAAACATTATCCTTTGGTACAACAGAGATAGCTGCCACTGGAGTTCTCTGAGATACAGGCCTGGGATGCACCATTCCAGGTTGAGGAGGTTGAACAATTCCCGCAGGTCGGGTCCCATTAGTCTGGCCATATTGGCCTACATGAACAGCACTAGGACTCGGCCCAACACTCCGGGGCTGATAGGTGGGAGTGGGGTACGGTGCAGGCCTCGCAAAGCGACGGTCAATACGATCAACAAATCCAGAAGGCCTGGATTGCCAAGGTCTCTGTGCTCGCGTATTCTCCTTCTCAGTTTCCTCAATTTTCTTCGCATTCTCAACGGCCTGAGCATAGTCCCCAAGAGGTAAGGCAGTGAGGTGAACTTTGATCGAAGGTCGCAGCCCTTTGAAGAATTTCTTTGCTTTGGCAACATCGGAGCTCAAGGAATCAAGAGCGAAGAAAAAGAGTTCTTCAAACTTCAGCTGGTATTCCAGCACAGAAAGGGTACCTTGCACCAATGCCATAAATTCTGCCTCCTTGGCATCTTTCACTGACTCAGGGAAATAGTTTCTACAAAAAGATTCCTTGAACAACTCCCAAGAAACCACACCAACATGAAGGTTCTCGAGAATAGGCCTGGTGGAGGTCCACCATGCATCAGCTTCATGTTGAAGCTTCTGTTCTGCAAACAACACTTTCTGATTATTTGAACACTGCAGGTGTTTGAATGCCTTCTCTAGGTCTCTCAACCATCTATTAGGAAAGAGGGTGTCCTTGGTCATTTCGGTAAAAGATGGTACTTGAAGCTTAAGAAAACTTTCCAACAGCTTGGTATGTGGGATCTCGGTGGACCTCTCCACATATGGAGCTGCATGGCCGGGGTTTCTTGAACCACTTGCTTGGTTCTCTTCTCGCAAAGCCATAAATCCGGTCATCATTTGATTGAACTGTGCTTGCCTGTTGCTGCATCATGTTGGTCATAACGCTAGCAATGTCTCTGAAGCTTCCGATTTCAGGAGCATCGGGAATTCCATTAGGGGTGGGGTTCTCCCCTTTTCTTTGCTGGTCCGGGACTCCAGCAGGCACATCATTGACTCCGAATTATCAGAACCAATCAGACGATTTCTTAAAAGCACCATTCTGCAAGAGAGCCAAGGATTACAACATCGAAAATCAAACTTGTCAAAATCACTTGATCAAAAGATTAGAATGCTCAAATCATGCTTAAAATCATCAACATAGCAAGATTATAGTCCAACATTGTTAAGAAGAACAATTCACAATTCAGATTTCCACAAAAAGCCCAAAAGCAGAAATTTTCCCTTATTGGTCGATGGCATCGACCAATAGTATCGACCAATTCATATTCTATGCGAAAACAGAATATATGGTCCACTCGTTTCATTTCAAAACATTTCCATTTCATTCTTGGCTCTGGGGAAAAGTTCTTCTTAACGTCTCTAAGGGTTTTAGGGGTGATTTGAGGTTTCCAACACTCTTGCAAGCTTGCATTGATCATCAACACAAGTAAGTCTCATTCTCTTCTTCTCTTTTCTTGCATTTTCATTTACCATAACATGGTTTTCCTTCAAAACTGCAAAATGTTTGTTGCTAATGGTTAGAATCATGTCTAGGGACGTTTAGAAACATGCTCCCACTAGCCTACAAACAAAACCAAGCATAAAATACAAGATTTCATACACTTAGGTTCCAAAATCACTATTCATTTCAAAATTTTCCAACTTTGCAAACACTTGCCTCATTTTTAAACAAATTTGAATTTTGACATGAAACCAAGTCCCACATGACTAATTTACCATGGGGAAGGTGTTCCCACACTCAGTTTGCTGAAATTCCAATTTTTGAAAAATCACAAACATAGCCCAAAGGGGAATTTTTCCTTCTCACATCTTGCTGAATTTTCACTTCCACAAGGTCAAAATGTTAGATTTTCACCAAACTAAACATCCCAGCATGTTTATCAAAGTCTTATGCACATGCTAGTACATTCGAAATGCATTTTCACAAAAATTTTAATTTTTCAAAAATTTACGAAAATGCCCTTCATCTAACAAATGTACACGGGGACTAATCAAAATGAAATTTTCTTTCTTGTCTCCACAGATTCATTATGCCCGGAGGAGGACGGAGGGCTGACAGAGGTCTAGGGCACACTCCACGACAGGTGGTTATCGAGGAGGAGCTCTTTATCACACCTCAGGCAGAGTTCCTGTTTGAGCTCTACTTCTACGACATACCGATCGAGTACAGGCGGTTGGTAGTCTTAGATGAGCTAGAGACTTTTCACATTTCGGGAGAGGTTAAAGGCGATGGGATGGCTACCTTTGTACACCACGCCATATCCAGTCTACCCAGAGCTTGTCAGGTACTTCTATAGTAACCTGACCTACCGATTCGAGGATTACCCGCGAGATGGTTCTCGGGTTGTCATCAGCTCCGTGGTCAGAGGCATCGAGATCACATTCACCACCAGTGAGTTGGATACGATCTTGGGAGTGCCGTCCATACCGGATTTTCGTTGGTGGATTCCTCCTCGCACTGACATCATGGAGGCTCTTCTTCCACACAAGACACACGAGATATGCATAACTCTGTGGGATGATGAGAACTGCTACATGCCCAAGAGCAGCACTTCTATGCTGCCATCTGCTCGAGTCATCGCTCGCTTCGTCGGGCGAAACATTATTCCGAAGGCAGGGCATCACAGTACAGTGATGATCATGGAGGCCTTAGTCATCTATTGCATTTACACTGGAGTGTAGATAGACTTGGCTCACATCATGCAGCATATCATGATAGACCGAGTTGAGCTTCCGGGGTCAGGAACTTAGCTTTTGGTCAGGTCTTGACACGCATCTTCCAAGTACTCCAGGTGGATTTAGAGGACGCACTGATGATTCCTGATATAGAGATAGGTGAGGACCTCTATGCATGGTCAATTAGGAAGATGGGGCTTGGTAATGCAATTAGATCAGATGATGAGGCCGACATCGATGGGGATGCCAAGGATGACGATGTAAGATGAGCATGGAGACGATGATGATCAGGGGCATGAGGAGATTCCTGCTCCACGATTTTCCGAGGATGGAGGTCCATCTCACCAGACTTCTGAAATTCCAGGTGTGGCTTCTCATCAGTCTTCGATTCATTCCATACTCGAGAGGATCGAGGCTCGACAGATGAGGATGGAGTCATACATGCACACTCTAGGTGAGAGGTTTACACGACTCGAGGATGAGTTCAGATCGAGGAGGGATCAGACAGATCATCGGAGTAGATCACCTAGATAGATAGTACTAGGAATTTCCTTTTATGTTTTTCCCAAATGTACTTTCTTTCAGACTTGTAAAAAATTTCTTATGTAATTGATGAGATCAAGTTTTTTTGCTTATATTATTGTGTCTTATTCCATTATCAGTTAAGTTTCATTTATTTAGTTACTAATCTTGGTTATCTATTATTCAGCTCTAAGAATAGTTGAGTTACCCTTTTGATTTGTAACTCGGAATGTTCCGTCATCGCTTCTGTGGTTAGGGTCTTACTGAACCTGAGGCTCTGATACCACTCTGTCACATCCACCTAGCCGGTACCCTATCTGGCATACCTGGGATGTGATCCACAGCCCCGAAGATCAATAGTTCAGGGACCACATCATCCACATCGACGATAACACAATCATGAACAATCAATATTAAACTAACAATTGATAAACATAGAATTCAGAAATGAGATACCAAGGATAATCAGAGTATGGAAGTAAATATCATATCAGATAAATTAAGAAGGCAGTGGGCAGAATCCACTCCTTCAAATAAGCGGAAGTGAGGTCAAAATTTAATTAAGTACAAGTCTCAAGTTATGAAATTTAATTTAAGGGTATTATAATTCCTCTAAGTTTAATTGTCACAAAAAGGGGGATAGGCAACTACACATAAGTCTCCTCCACAATAAATATGTTCTCTTAGATAGTGAAGACCACAGAGACCCAATATGGCTGCTCCCATACTATTCCAGGGTTAACCCTGATACGCCGGAGGATCTGCTTCGGTACCGTCACCGAAGTCTTCATTGTAGCTAGCCTCCGGATAGTAGTATGAGGTATCCGGGTCCGCCTCAGGGAATGTGCCATCAGAGAAATCACCTATAGAGTAGCCTAGCAAAATATTGCAACAGACAAGGAATGAGTTCAAAAGAACTAAGCAAGGAAGTTATTCCACCACACATAAACCACAAGATAATCATAAAATGATGTAAATGATATGAGACATATAATGCAATATGATTCTACTCTAAGTATGTTGGTCATCAATGGTAGACATGCTCTAAGTCATAGCACCATACTTCTTTAGGTAGTCTCAGTCACTCATCACCGGGGGGAATTGGGTCATGCATCCCTCTCGGACAAATCCATGGTTGGGGTTTCAGTCACCACTCTCTCACATCACCATTTGGTCTAAGTATTGGCGCAAGTCAAGGTAAAACCTAGCCCAATGCAAGTCATCTACTTAATCATATCATGTCAGTTCCAGATACGTCCATTCCACCCCTCTCGGGATCCTTTTCGGTATCCTTCACACTAAAGTCACAGATATTACTCACCGGACTCATCAACCCTATTGGTCATCCACAAATGGTAGACGGGAAGCTCTCACGTCCCCCACACGGATCATTTCACCGGTCTTAAGTGCCCCTGAGCCCAAGTCTAGCCATTTGCAACCCTACCAATAAATGGCTCCTTTCGGGTATCCGCAATGCAATTTATGTCCTCTCATGGAGTGGTTACCGGTCTTGAGTGCCCACAAATCCACACTACTACCACAGGTCGTTCGGTCTCAATGCCCTTCCGAATCGGGTCTGATATGATAGGGACATCCTAGCCATACATCTAGACAAGTCCTATGTATGTCATCCAATAACCCGGGAAATCATCGATGGACACCTTCGGAGAACATCCCATACTATTCCCTCCGATGTCCAAGGACAGAAGCACCAGTAGGGTACTCCTCAATCCCAAGTTCATCATATCAATTCACAAAATACAACCTCATAATAAACATTTGATTCATGACATTGACATAAGTCATCATATATTGAAATTGATAAACATGATAAGACATTGAAATAAAATAATGTAAACACAAAGCTACTGTTGAAAGACATATGTAGCAAGTCTAACATGATAGGAATATGAAATAGAAACTATGCTCACTAGGTTAGGAACGTCAAGTCAAAATTCCATGTCCTATGTAATTATATCAATAACGATCCTTACCTTGAATTGAAGAAGAGAATGGTCCAAGCTCACAAGCAAGTGGCCCAAAATAGTCTTAAAACCCTAAACAAGCATATATGAAAGGTTAGAGAAGAAATCAGAACAATCGGAGATCGAACGAATCAAAACAAGGCAAAAGTTGATGACAACAATTCTGTTGGTCGATACATTTGGTCGATATCATCGACCAACAAGCATCGACCAAAAGGATATCGGACAGCAAGCTGGCTTTTTGGGTTTTGGCCTAGATTTGGTCTTCTGGGTCTCGGATCAATACGAAACTTGGGGAATAGTCTAAGCACAACATAGGGACACTAATTATCATGAATTTAACATAATCCAATGGTCCATTTAGAAATCCCCAAATTGATTTATCAAGGTCAAGAGTTGTTAAACATGGCATTGGCTATATCTTAATGCAAATTGGGGGAAAACATAGGGGATTAGGTAGGGAATCACTTAGAAGCAACATTGAACTCATATGCAAGGTGTAGATTAGGTTAATCATAGGATTTATCTCAGTTTTGGTAAATAAAGCAAGTTGGTGAGCAATAAATCATGGAAATGTGTAATTAATGATCATGAGGTGAATAAATCATAGTCATATCGGTGAAAACATCAATGTATGAGGTATAGAAGGCTCATGGAAAGGTGTTTGCAAGGTTGCAGCACCTTGGCCATGGTCCCAACAGTAAAATAGAGAAAAGATGAGTGAGAAAGTGATTAGGAGAGAGAGTCATACCTTGAGAGTGGAACAAGAAAGTGGAAATGAGTGGTTGGCAATGATTAATGGAGTAGATGCTTCACCATTACCAAGGAGAAGTTCTTGAGAGGTTCTCCCAAGTTCTCAGATGTTGAAAATGCTAGAATTTGGCTCCAGTCTCGAGGAATAAATAAATAGAAAAGAATATTCTAGAGAATCTTTAAACCTGGGTTTAGCAAACCTGTTGGTCGAAACATTCGATCGACCAATAGTATCAACCAAAACATGTTTATGCAGAATTTTACAGAAACGTTCAGCAAATTAAGGTGTGGACTTGGAGGGCTATACAAGGTCAAATTGCATGGGGTTTTCTCCTACAGTTCACTCCAGAGGTCTAGTTTTAGGGAGTACCTTCGGATTATGCATAGGAGTCCGTTTGATATCTCAACTGTCTCACTCTTCATCAGTGCGCAGATTCTAACTTAACACTGATAATGTGCTCAAGGAAGGAGCAGCATCATCGATGTCCATATACTGGAGTTCCGACACCACGTCATCAACTAGCAGGGCCCATAAGTCCCTTCTACCACCACTTCGGGTCTTTGGACCTACAAACACAACAATGACCGGGTTGGGTCAAGGTTAGGTAAAAGCTAGATTTTACAAGAAGATTCTCCAATATTGTGATAGTCAGAGTGCCTTGCACATTGCAAGGAATCCAGCTTTTCATTCCTGGACAAAACACATAGAAGTCCGATATCATTTTGTTCATGAAGTGGTGGAAGACGGAAGGGTGGATACACAGAAAATCCACACGAAAGAGAACCTAGCAGATGCATTGAAAAAAGCAATCAACACTGGCAAGTTCATTTGGTGCAAATCCTTGTATGGCTCGACAAAGACGTAGACAGCATGGTGGGGGCAAGATAGAGACTGGTGTGGAGATTGATTGGTTCTCAATCTAATCTCCAAGTGGGAGATTGTTGTAGTATTATTCCCACATCAATATGTGGAGAGGAGGAGGCTATAAAAGAAAGCCGCCTCCTTCTTCTTTAAGCATCCCAAATATCTTTCCTCTTGGATATTTCTTTATTTATAGTGGAGTTTTCTCTCTTGCCCATATATTCTTGTGTTCTTCTTTTCTCTTATTTGCTGATTGTTCTATTCGGTGGGTTCTTCATAACCCGACAATTCGTTTGGCAAACTCGATTTGGGAATAAGTCCTCAAATTTGATTAAAAAAATAATGATTATTTTAAGAAAAGGGATGTACGACATACCTTACGGTAAAATTACCCTAAAGGGAATTTGAAGACAATATTACCTCACAAGGGAATTTGATCACCACATTATTATTCGGAGGGTTGATTTAGCGTTTCTGATCTTATCTGCACGATGGCTTTTCGATCAAGTTTCCCACAGATGGCGCCATTGTTGATACTAAATCTTGCTTGTCCTTCCCTGTCACGTTCCTACAAAACACGTGCTCGACCTTGGGTGGTCCAAGGTACGTCTCCGACGAGTCAGTACCAATGATTTGATCTCAACTACTCAATAGATAATTCAAGTAATTGATCACACAAAATATGAATACTTACTACATAAAGCCTGCCTTAGGTGCTTATATAGCTTTAGATATCAGAGTTATACTCCGAATATAACTCTAAGAAGAGTTGTGTTAGGAAAGTAACTCTACAAAGAGTCTTTTACCTGACTTATCCTTTCTAAGAAGTTGGGAGATGATAGAAGTTTATCCTGATTGGGTACTCTTGACACGATGGTCGGACAGTCCATTAACACTATGGTCGAGACAATTGTATTGAACCCATTGGTCAGACCGGTTAGGGTAGAATGACTATTTCAGTCATTAACACTTGTCTTGCATTGTCTTCCCCGGCACAAGTAACCTCTCATCCATCATAGGATTTTTAGGTTTTTCTTAATAAACATAGTGCTACTACATGCTCAAAACATCTACAAGAGGCATACATATTTTCTCCATCTTCACACACAATTGATTGGGTAAAACTAAAACCATTCTAGTGTCAGGTTCAGTTCAATCTGAACTTAAAGCACACGCTCCACCCTATTTTCCACCTCAACTATGATACAAGCATAGCTACCCAAAAAATCTTGCTTAGCTTTGTTATCAAGAGTGATGAGATGTCCCACTTCTTTGGCTATTGAAAAAAGTGTTCAAACATGCCAATACTCTAATGGAAGACCTAGGAAATAAATTCTCACCAATATAGTCGACGGTTGGGCTATGTTTACGTCAAAATCCAGCCTTCAATAATGAAATCGGACCACTTGCAATGCAATCCAACAAGGATAATACCCATTCCCGATTCCTAAACCAATCCTTATAATACCCTATTATCATGACACACAATCCCAGGGTCCCACCCACTTTTAAACTTCAAAATCCCAACCCATTCCCATCGTCACGCTCATTTTTCATAGTGGTTCGACATATCTCTTTTCATTTTTCAAAGTAGTGCGTCAAAACTCTTTTCATTTTTCAAAATGGTGCGTTAGAGATATTTCTTCTCTTTGCATGTGGGATAACCGAATAAGTTTTAGGCGGTGGTTCCAACTTCACATCTTTGCTCTTCACTGAGATTTTAAACAAATAAAAAGAGGAGAAATAGGCAGTGTTAAGGCAAAGGTTTCTATTTCAAGCAGCAGTTTCGGTGATTCCTGCGCTGACAGACGAGAAGAAATGAAGAACAAGTGCACAACAGAAGATAGAAGGGCTTTGGGCATATTTCGGTTTTAGTTAATTGGAGCTAGACCAATGTTGAAAAACGTAATCTAGCATGATCCTTATGTGGGTTTAGCTAATCAATGGGTAGAGTAGGGATATTCCCCTACCTCATGTAACCACTATTGGAACTCATCAAGCGTGATTCGCATCCTCAGTTAAATTCTCCATAGGAATATAATGATTTTGAATTAGGATGTCAATGCGTATGTGGACTGGAAGATACCCGTGTGTAATTTTTTTCTAGGTTCTTTGATATGCCTTGTGCTGCAGCCTTGTTGTAGCATTCACAACCCAAATTCAAGGGAGGGAAATTTGACTTCCAACATTTATACCACTTATTATAGTTCTTTCCAACATGTGCTCCCCAATTTAGGACCTCTTGTTTAATTCTTTTGTCCTTCGTCTCTTTAGTTCATTAATCACAAAGTAATTTTGTAAATCTTGTTTAACATAATCTTCCTTTTACATTGAGATTTACAAAAAAAATTCTCCATGGGATTGATACCCTACTTACTATATACTACCTAATTGTGATGCGTGCATTTGCGTAGCATTTTTAGACACGACCAAATAGTTTACTAAGAGCATATCTGAATTTACAACATGCAGCCGTTTTTGTTGGCCTTTTGGTCAGTACTTCTATTCATTGTTTTGGAAAATCAAGAGTTACTGTTTTTATTCATTCCATGAAGACCAACACGCAGCGCCTAAACTTACAGAATAATCAGCCCATGAAGAATAACATACAGTGCTTGAAGTTACATTAATTAAAAGAACGAGAAACAGCTCAGCAAGGGCTGCCGACCTTACAATTGAGTGCACCAGCAGACTAAGTGAGGCTGCTGACAGTGCTGCCGTCCTTTGGGCTAATAAGGTCTCCAGTGAGGAGGGCCTTCTTCTATGCTGGGGAACCTGATTCAACAAAGAAGGCACCATTCTCCATCACATCACCCTGCGATACCCACGCCCAATTCTTCCACTCGCTTTCTAGCGCTGCAGCCCTCTTGGTAACCTCCTTGGTTCTCGATGAGCTTCCAGCGACAAAACGGTTGCCAAGGCTGAGGAAGGATGGGTTTAAGCTGCCCCCAATGGCATACATCCCCCATTCCGTGTAGTCATTGTTCATCGATCGTCTAATAGGTTGAATGCTTTCTTCTCTGATCATCTAATACATTGAATTACTATCATGTGTTATTATGTTATTACGGATTGAACTGCCTTGCTGAGTTCTTTTGAACTCACTCCTTTTTGCAACATCTATTGTTAGACTTATTTGCAGGTAATACTACTACTATTGATTATGATGGTCAATACTATAAAGACCAAGTTGATGACTCTTACAGTACCCAAAGTATTGGCAACGGTATCTACGGCGGTGAAGACTACTAGTACGAGACTGAAGCTTATCAAAAGTAGTTCAACTCTTGCACTTGAGTGTCAGCGATGAGACATCGTCTCATTCTCTTTTTTATCTTTATTAGATTCGTTGAGACCTTAGTTGTTTGTTCCCCTTTCATGTTGGGAACCTGTTGTAATCTTCTTTTGCTTTTGATCTACCTTCCGCTTGTCTGTGGAGTGATTTTCCGCATCACTCTACAATTGATTGGTATCATTTTCCGCACTCTGATAACTTATGTGATCGTTCTAAGATCCTTTCTTGACTTTTATTAATAAATTACTTGAATACAATGATTTGTTCTTGCTTTTGATTATGTTATTGTGCTAAGTGGATATGATCGTTCCTAAACTTGATCTTTGGGGCTGTGGATCACTCCTCCGGGTATTCCAGATTGGGTACCAGCTGAGTTGATGTGACAACTAGACCTACCCAGAGAAGGGCTGGTGTTATATCTTAAAGCATGTCAACCATATACAGACTTGCATAGTTAGATTCTAGCAACTTTCATATATTTGCATAATATTCATTACATATATGCTTACTTTGATATGTTGTTGATATGTATGTGAGATGTGTTTTCCTTACTGAGTTTGTCAGAACTCATTCATTTTCTTTGTATGTTAAATTATATTATACATATGGGTTTACCGAATCAGGAGAGGTTCCTTATGACTGGAGCAACTCCTGTAAAGAGAATGTGGTACTAGGGGTGTAAACGGACCGGATTCAGATCGGATAGTGTTAATACCATATTTGCATCCTATTATATTGGGACGGATTCAAAAAATATCCTATCGGTTTTCGGACAAATTTTGTTGGATTCGGATGATAATCGGATAGTTATTTTCTTAAGTATATTCTTCTAAGTGGGCATAATCACAGATTGA
The DNA here is from genome assembly GCF_041222555.1 of Hakea prostrata. Taxonomy (NCBI): domain Eukaryota; kingdom Viridiplantae; phylum Streptophyta; class Magnoliopsida; order Proteales; family Proteaceae; genus Hakea; species Hakea prostrata. The sequence continues at coordinate 122,320 of NW_028291224.1, forward strand.
ATACAAGTTTTCGACTAGCCGTTTACATCTTTACAATTTTATTTGTGAGGATTAGGTTTGAAATTTAAGTATTTAGCATCTTTGGTAGCTATTTTGGTAAAAAATGTAGAAAAATACACATATCACAGGTAAAAATTTTATAAAAATAAGAAAAAAAATCTAAATAAGTAACTTCATCAGATAATTTTATCGAACGGATAATAATCAATAAAAAATGGGGTCTACCATATCCGCATCCTATTAGTAATCGGACGGATTCGGATATCTCTAAACGGATGCGGATGCGAATTCGGAAGTGGATTTCAGTTATCCATTTACACCCCTATGTGGACCGTTAGTGGGAGACGAAGATGTATGTCATGAAGCCTCCTGCGGATGCATGGAATACGCTTATAGAACTCATTGACGGTAGAAGGAGACAAATCGCTCGGCATTTTAAGAAGTCTTTGGAGCAAAGTTGGAGAAGTCCTATATTGCTATATCTGAAGCGAAGGCTATAGCCCAAGAACAAATTACTAGAATATAATTGTTTTAGATTAATAATTGCTTCCGCTAAACTCAATGAATTTTGGAACTTAATTACTTTAATTATTTTTTAATTCATTTTCTTTGGAGTATTTGGACTCTTGTAATCTTTTTCAATTAATTATTCAAACTTGTTCTTACTTATGATTATTATTACTTGCATTTATTATTCTTGATGATAAAACCGTGGATCCTGTGATGGATCACATCCACAGGTTGTCGGGCGGGACCGATACCGGCAGGTGGGGTGTGACACTATTAATGGCTTCAAGTCTCGGTATGTACTATGCCTACGAAACTAGAATCTGAAATTTACTACTGCTTCAAGACTTATAGTTACATTGAGTTCTGCTACTTGAGGGAGGACCTTGAAGCATGTTCTGTTATTTGTCAACAAGTATGCTCTTTTATGGATCAGGACTCCACTATTGAGGGTCCTGTTTCACTTTGAATTCTGCTCAAGTGTTATTACTCTGACTAAATCTACTTTAGTTATTTGAATCTTATTCCTTCCTTGCTAGTTTTGTTCACCTAGCTACTAGGCTATTTAAGGTCCTTGTTTGGTTTACTCATCTATCCCTCCACATCTATTTATTATTGTTGTCATGGTTGACCAAGGCATGCTAGACATGATATTCTCCTCCAGCGACGGGTCACCCGAGAGACAACAAGCCCACATACCTCCAAAACCACGACCGCCGGCAGAGGTTATTTTTACTCAAGTTCTCTCCTCGGCCTTCTTGGTCCCCGTCGTTTAGCTTCCTTTTTGTATGTTTGTCCCCTAAGTCAGTTAATTGCCTCTATTTATTTAGCTTCCTTTTTATTTTGGCTATTCTTTATTTAAAAAAAAAAATTACAGAGTTGCTATTAGACTTTTTTTGCAAGGTGGATCCCTCTTTATGGTCTGAATTTACAAAATTGCCATTGAGCTTATTTTGCATGGCCTCTTTGTGGTCAGAATTTATACAATTGCCATTAGGCTTATTTTGAATTGCATGATGGATCCCTTTTTGTTGTCAATTTTTTCAGAAATTTCATTGGCATTTTATGTAAACCATTTTATTTGGGGGACTCCAGTAACATCAACTTGTAAATCTAATATTTTTACTATTGGAACTTTTGCAGCCATTATTTCTATTGTGAAACTTGCATTGGTAATTATTGGAATCTGATCGCATGTTGTTTTTTCTTATTATTTTATCTAGTCCACATGTAGTGCTACAATGAGAGGCAAAAATAACACTTATTCTATATCTACTCAAGATTTATTGAAGAATAATAATTATGAAGATCTTTGTCCTCCTAAGATGGTATTTATAGCAACACCTACCTACTTGGTCCAACTTAACATATACTATCTTCTTACCTACCTACATGGTCCGTAGTAACTCATATTGTCTTTGATCTACCTACTTGGTCAATAGTAACTCATACTACCTTTTACCTACCTACATACTTGGTTCACAGTAATCCATACTACTTTTTTATTTACCTATTGGGTCTACAATAACCCATATTGCCTCTTATCTACCCTTTTTAGTTTGTAGTAATCCATATTACATTTTATCTACCTACTTGCCCTACAGTAACCCATAATGCCTTTATGCTTATATATAATTATTCGCTACCTTTATGCTCAATTGCTCATGTATAATTACCCCCTACCTTAATTGTGCCTACCACATACTTCTCAACCACATGTTTAATTAGGTGGGGGACCCAGCTCTAGTTTACTTGTTAATACTCAAAGGTGGGTCCCTCTCCTAAATGTGTGGTGGAAGGATGTTAAGAGATTACAGTTCTCCACCTGCAAGGGTAAAGGATTCCAACTTATGTTAGTCAGCCTCCATTCATTGTTGTTTGATTGTTGGAGTAGGAGGGGTTTCCATTGAATGCAAAGCAGCTTACATGATTGAGCTTCCATTTGAAGTTGTTTGGTTGACCCTGAATTGGCCAAGCATTATGCTAATCCTTTCGTAAATCCTTTAGTCTTCTTCATTGTCTCTTTGGCTATTGAATTATCATTGATCATCCTCTTCTTTGATTAAAGATTTTTCCAATTGCCATGGTTACCTACCCAGTATATGTAGATATATGTTTGACTACTTCCTCCGAGCATGGTAACTTGTCGTATTACACACAACGGTGTTCGTGATTTATTTGGACATTACCGTGCTCGTAACGTATTTGCACACTACGGTGCTCTTGACGTATTCGCTTACTACGTTGGTAGTTATAGATGTATTTGCACACTATGTTGTCAGAATCCTAAATTTAGGTCTTATACCTTTTTTATTTCCGGTAGCCTAAAGTATCTTAGGTCTTACACCTTTTTTGGAAGCCCAAAGTATCTTAGGTCTTACACCTTTTTTGGAAGCCCTTAGGTCTTACACCTTTTTTGGAAGCCCTTAGGTCTTACACCTTTTCTGGAAGCCTAATGTATCTTAGGTCTTACACCTTTTTCCTTTTTCTGGAAGCCCTTAGGTCTTACACCTTGTGTTCGGTTATTCACCGAACACAATGTGAATTTGAAGTAAATAGATCTTTGTGTTCGGTTCTTCCCCGTACACGATGTGAGTTGAAGTAAATAAATCTTTGTGTTTGGTTCCTCCCCGAACACGATGTGAATTGAAGTAAACAAATATCTTTGTTTGGTAATCTCTCCTTTATGCATTATCTCATCTGTCGAAGTATTCTTGTTCGGTATACTGAAGTAATGTGTATCGGTCATTCGTGGCATCCTTCCGAATGATTGCTAGTATGTTGCCCGGTAGGTGGCTGTTCTGCCATACGTTGTGCTTGTTCATCACAAGTGAATTTGAATGGGATGGAATTTGTGGTCGGCAGTGCACAATTCTTTGTTGATACCGAACATGTGAAGTAATTTTCAGTGTTCGTTATTTATTATGTTATTCATTCAAGACATGTTGTTCGGTACGGTTTGCTCGGTCATGAGTCCAAGTAAGCGTTCGTCAACCATTGCTTGGTCATAACCCACTACCCCCCGAGCATGATAACTTGGGGTATGATGAAAAATCTTTGAAGTTTTCATGCCTAGGGAATTTTAGGTCTTTTTCTTACCTAAGAGACTTAGGTCTTTCTGCCTAAGAGTCTTAGGTCTTTCTACCTAAGAGACTTAGGTCTTTCACCTTTTTTGGAAGCCCTTATGTCTTACACCTTTTTTGGAAGCCCTTAGGTCTTACACCTTTTCTGGAAGCCCTTAGGTCTTATACCTTTTCTGGAAGCCCTTAGGTCTTACACATTTTCTGAAAGCCCTTAGGTCTTATACCTTTTCTAGAAGCCCTTAGGTCTTACACCTTTTCTGGAAACCCTTAGGTCGTATACCTTTTCTGGAAGCCCTTAGGTCTTACACCTTATCTGGAAGCCCTTAGGTCTTATAGCTTTTTTTTTTCGGAAGCCTAAAGTATCTTAGGTCTTACACCATTTCTGGAAGCCCTTAGGTCTTACACCTTTTCTGGAAGCCCTTAAGTCTTACACCTTTTTTATTTTCGGAAGCCTAAATTATCTAAGGTCTTACACCTTTTCTAGAAGCCCTTAGGTCTTACACCTTTTTTATTTTCGGAAGCCTAGAGTATCTTAGATTTTACACCTTTTCTGGAAGCCCTTAGGTCTTACACTTTTTCTAGAAGTCCTTAGGTCTTACACCTTTTCTGGAGGCCCTTAGGTCTTACACCTTTTTATGCCTAAGGAACTAAGGTCTTTTTCTTCCCAATGCTGGTCGAGTAGAGTTATTGATTTGGTCGTCCAGCGTCCTTCCAATATTGGTCAAGTAGAATGATTGTGGTTGACTCATAGGTTTCTAGTATAGTAGTCTTTTAGATTTGTACATCTACACCTCTTTCGTCGAGCATGGCTACTTCTATATTTTGCTTACAAGGAGATCAAGATGTGAGATGTTTATCTCTCTTTAGTCCCCCGATGATAGGTCAAATCTTTTCTGAGTTGTTATGCTTCATCCAGCAGAGAACTTTTGCTTGTATGTAGAACTCCTTTCTCTTGATCATGTATGGTCGATTATATCTCGAGCTCCCATACTTGTAATTTTGATGATATTTTGCTATCCACGAGCTCAAAGGCTTTGAAAATATTGTATATAAGACTTTTGTTGTTGAAGCTGAATATATTATTAATGCTGAATTCCAGTGCTAGCTGACTTAAAGAGTAATATTGCTTGATATTCCACATCCAATTCTAGGTTGTACATGGAAAATAATCCCGATCGTGCATCAATGAGTATGATGAAAGCAGCATAGTCAAAAATGATTCTTGAACAAGATTATAAATGTGATGATGGGTTCAGAAAATATATCTGAATAGTCTCATGACAAATATGTTTAAATAAATGTGTAGCATTGGAATATTAATCTCAATCAGCCCATGTCTGTCTTCTAATTCCCATTCATATACAGTCGATGGAATTGAAGAGGAAATTGAACATATATATGATATGCATGGTAAATATAGATACCAAAAAAGGCCATGAATGACTGATAGAATAAAATTCTAAATCTGTTAAATTGAGAAAGTGGACAGAATCAAATTTAGTTTACCGTAATTGCCACCAGAAAGAGCCCTGAGGAACCAGTAGTGTATGAATCAAGATATAGGAGCCCTGAGGAAGAAAATATCTCCTACAGATGACATTCTGCATCTTAGTGAACTTCAAGTCTTTTCGTTCATCTCTTTCACCTGCGAATTGATTTTTTGAATCGTAACTTTGTGTGTATAAGAGAAACAATGGAGGATTTCGATCTTAAAAATCATCTGATGTGTGCTCAAGATAAGCAATCCAATACAACGTGAGCATTTATTTTTTTTCTCTACTGTCATTATAATTGTGGACGTTGATCTTGGAAAACCTGAATGTGAATCAACTTGAATCACGATCCCACTAATAATCTGAACTCCATTAAATTGCATTGTTGTTGCTTCTCCACTTTTGAATTGGTAGACGTGTCAAGCACAACACTAATATTTTCTCCACTTCTAATCTCTTATGTTCACTATTGGAGTAGTCGACTTGAGCGAACTCTCTACCCTACTACTGTTGTCCTCCGCATCATTTTTGCTGTAGAAACTCATGGATTCCTGAGGATCATAGAAATCTTCACCCTCACGGTTTTTCTTTTTAAATTGAACGTGACGGACTTTGGCCAATCCTCGGTTCGAATCAAACTGTCATCCAAACCGCGATCGACGAAATCGTCATCATGGGAACGGTTTCAACCTACCTAATAATAAACTTCGAAGAATGCACAGGAGAGCTTCTTCTCTGCTCCACAGAATCATCTCCTTTCCCCTACGTCTGAATGCTTAATAGCCTTAGCCTGGCAAGAGAACTTGGACTTTTCACTCCGTTGTCGCTCGAGTGAAAGGATCTTGATTTTCTTGTTTTCTGTATATTTCTATTGATTTATGGCCGTTCGTTATTTCTTGTGGCGACAAGGCCTCACCAGTTAAATTTAGATTCCGGCGGACTCTCATTCTTTTCACACAGTTGATTGAAAATGGTGAGCGAGAAGGCCTTATCACGACCATATAATCACCGACCGTTAAGGACACTCTGGTGGCCGATCCGGTCCATCTTTCTTTCTTTTAGAGTGCAGAAGGCCTTTGAGTTGCAGAGCTACAAGGATCTGCTCAATGTTTCCAAATCTTTCTCTGGTTCATCGATTCCCCTCAATTTCAACCGCTTCTTTAGCTCCGAAAAGAAATCCTTATGAAGCTGCATTGTCTCTTTTGTGTTGTTGCAGCGATCTAGACAGCGACGTCGGTAATCCTGCATTTTTTTTTTTGGCTCACTTCTCGGCTTCGCTGCCGAGATTTTGGTTGAGCCGTGACCTATGAGGGGCAACACATGGGACATATTGCAGATGAGATGGCATCCGAGCATGGTGACTTGTGAACAATTTCCTTAAATTTTTCATCATCTGGATTCCATTTGGTGATGGTGGATTCTGCTTGCTTCAAGCTCTTGCCAAAACAAAAATAACACATGGGAAGTAATTTCCTGTTTGGTAAACCCAACAAAATAACAGTGGACGAAAGATTCTTCCACCCGGTTGCTTAAAGGTGGTTGTAAATTGTAATATGCTTTGGCAAAAGACAAAAATCATGAATCTCAATCAATTCTCTTTTCTTTATGTAACCGCCTTTGCAAAAAGCACAATAATTAATTTATTGTAAACCTGCCCTATCATATGTTCTTTTTATGTAACCGTACATAAAAAAATGAATAATTTGATAATGACATTTGATGATGTAAATTGGGTTAATTTAACCTTTACTCAACCTTGTGGTTGGTTCTCATAAATCTGAGAGAATTACCACCAAACTTCGATTAATTCGTGTTGTAATTAGTCCCACATCGACTGATGTGGGAATATGTTGAGAGGAGGAGGCTATAAAAGAAAGCCTCCTCCTTCTAGTAGAGTTTTCTCTCTTGCCCATATATTCTTCTGTTCTTCTTTTCTCTTATTTGTTGATGGTTCTATTCGGTGGGTTCTTCATATCCCGACAGTGGTATCAGAGTGAGGTTTTTCCGAAGTATGCTCTGTGGTTGCGCCATAGTCTAATCTTCCACATCAGAAAAGGAAAATTCCTTAGGGGTCTATTTGTTTGGTTTAGGGTGTGAGTATCTACTTATAGTATGCTCTGTGATTGCCACTTAGGTGGATCCTTCACATCAGAAAAATAGTAAGATATTGTCTTTAATCCTACGGAGGTGCTGCAGAAGTCGCAATTTCACGTGGTTTCTTTTCGGGTATCCTAGAAAGGTGTATTGGGTGATTAAGTGCATGTCTAGGAAATTTTGTCTAAGGAGTCTGGTATTTAAGCGGACCACTTGTGTCTCTTCAGTCTTTCCTGGAAATTTTTCTGGTGCATTTTGGTTCAACCATATACCAGTTGAAGATAACCTGAGAAGACAAGTTTCACGTGAAATAGTGGGAGTTATTCTGCAGCCAACCACAGTTCATGATAGAAGCAATGACCGTAAAGATCAACATCGGCAAGTTTGATGGCACAAAGTTCTCATTATGGAAAATGAAAATGAAGGCATTATTGATAAAAGATAACTGCCTGGAAGCCATCAGTGTTCGGCCGATGGAGTTCACAGATAAAGAAAAGTGGAACAGAATAGATGCGATGGCCCTTTCCAATTTGCATCTACCATTATCTGATGATATTTTAGCGGGCATAGAAGAGAAGAAAACTGGTAAGGAGGTTTGGGATCACCTCATCAAATTGTATGAAGCCAAAATTACTTTACCTCATCAAATTGTAGATAAGGCAGAGACATCTCAAGGGTGCATTGCTGAAGGAGATATTCTTTACAGCGAATCAGCAATGGCAGCCAAGGATAGATTGGAGCATACTGATGCTTGTATCTTGGATTTGTGAGCAACATGGCACATGACCTCTCGCAGAGATTGGTTTCAAACTTATGAACCTATCTCTATAGGGTCTGGGTAAATGGGAAATAATCATGCCTTGGATATTGCTGGAGTTGGCACCATCAAGTTGAAGATGTACGATGGTATGGTACGCACTATTCAAAATGTGCGGCATGTGAAGGGCTTAAAGAATAATCTATTGTCTTTGGGACAATTAGATGAAATTGGGTGCAATACACGCATCCAAAATGGAATGATGAGGATCATCAAAGTAGCGCTAGTTGTAATGACGGATGAAAGAAGCGCTGCAAATTTGTACAAACTAATGGGAGAAATGAGTCTGGAGGCAGAAGCATCAGTTGCATCAACCAGTACTGCGGAAGAGATGACAAAAGTGTGGCATCAAAAATTGGCCCACATGTTTGAGCAACGGTTGAAGGTTCTCGCAGAACATAAATTACTCTCGGGTCTCACAAAGGTTTCATTACCCTTTTGTGAGCACTGTGTTACAAGTAAGCAGCATAGATTAAAGTTCAATGCATCTGATTCTTGGAGTAAAAGTATTTTGGAATTAGTTTACTCTGATGTATGGCAAGCACCGGTTACATCTATGGGAGGAGCAAGGTACTATGTATCTTCCATTGATGATTATTCAACAAGATGTTGGGTGTTTCCTATCAAGAAGAAGTCAGATGTGTTTTCAGTTTTCAAAACATTCAAAGCGCAAGTTGAACGAGAAACTGAGAAGAATATCAAGTGCCTCAGGATGGACAATGGCGGTGAATATACAAGGGATGACTTCTTTGAATTTTCTAATCAATAAGGCATCTCAAGACAACTCACGGTGGCTTACACTCCTCAACAGAATGAAGTAGCGGAGCGGTTGAATAGAACTATACTCGAAAGAACGAGAGCCATGTTAAGAACTGCAAGTATGGCTAAGTCCTTTTGGGCAGAAGCCGTAAACACTGCTTGCTACGTGATTAATCGATCACCAACAAGATCGATTGATCTGAAGACACGGATGGAGATGTGGACTGGCAAGCCAGTTGATTATTCACGCCTGCACACATTTGGGAGTCCTATGTACGTGATGTATCATCCCCAAGAAATTCCGAAATTGGATCCAAAATTCAGAAAATGCAGATTCTTGGGATATGCTGATGGAGTCAAGGGGTATCGACTGTGAGATCCCACTGCCCACAAGGTCATCATCAGCAGAGATGTCATTTTTGTAGAAGATAAGCTGCAAAAGGAAGATGTGAGTAGCATTTCAATAGAAATTCCGGAGAGTACAACAGTTTAGGAGGAAGAGAAGTCCAATCTAGAAAATTCATCTGGAGGAGAATCAGAAAATGAGGTACAAGTACCAATTGAGTCTACAATTGTAGAAGTTCGACGGTCACCTCGTGAAAGACATACACCAACCTGGCAGTCTGATTATATTATGGAGAGCAACTTTGCATACTGTCTTCTAATAGAAGATGGGGAGCCATCAACATTCAGAGAAGTGATTGATAGCTCAGAAGCGTCACTTTGGATGGCAGCTATGTAGGAAGAACTAGAAGCTCTTCATAAGAATAAGACGTGGGAGCTTGTACCTTTACCGAACGGAAGGAAGCCCATTGGTAACAAATGGGTTTACAAAATCAAACGAAACAGTGATGATCAAGTAGAGCGGTATCGTGCAAGAATGGTGATCAAAGGATATGCTCAGAAAGAAGGTGTCGATTTCATAGAAGTCTTTTCTCCAGTGGTTCGACTTACTACTGTCCGGATAGTTTTGGCACTTTGTGCTACGTTTGATCTACATCTTGAGCAATCAGATGTAAAAACTGCATTTCTTCATGGAGATCTTGAAGAAGAAATCTATATGCTCCAACCAGAAGGTTTTGAAGAACCAGAAAAGGGGAACTTGGTTTGCAGGTTGAACAAATCTCTATACGGCTTAAAACAGGCGCCAAGATGTTGGTATAAGAGATTTGATTCCTTCATATTGAGCCTTGGATACAACAGACTTGCTTCAGACCCTTGTGCATATTACAAGAGGTTTGGTGTTGATGATTTCATCATTTTACTGTTGTATGTCGATGATATGTTGGTGTCAGGCCCCAACGAAGATCGGATCGTAGAATTAAAGGCTCAACTGGCTAGGGAATTTGAAATGAAGGATCTGGGACCCGCAAACAAGATTCTAGGGATGCAAATTCATAGAGATAGAAATAACAGGAAGATTTGGCTATCTCAGAAGAGTTACTTAAGGAAAGTCTTGCGCTGCTTCAATATGCAAGACTGTAAGCCAATTTCTACTCCTCTTCCTATTAATTTCAAGTTATCCTCAAGTATGTGTCCTAGCAATGAAATAAAGAGGATGGAAATGTCTCAAGTACCGTATGCATCAGCAGTGGGAAGTCTGATGTTCGCTATGATATGTACAAAACCGGACATTGCACATGAAGTGGGAGTGATTAGTCGGCATATGGCGAATCCAGGACAAGAGCATTGGATTATAGTGAAGAGGATCCTAAGATTCATTAAAGGAACCTTGGATGTTGCTCTATGTTATGGAGGATCTGAATTTACTATCAGAGGATATGTTGATTCTGATTTTGCAGGGGATCTTGATAAAAGGAAATCCACTACTGGCTATGTGTTTACAATTGCAGGAGGAGCTGTGAGCTGGATATCTAAACTACAGACAGTTGTAGCACTGTCTACAACAGAGGTTGAGTATATGGCAGCTACACAAGCTTGTAAAGAAGCAATCTGGATAAGAAGATTCATGGAAGAACTTGGGCACAAACAGGAGAAGATTCTCCTATATTGTGACAGTCAGAGTGCCTTGCACATTGCAAGGAATCCAACTTTTCATTCTAGGACAAAACACATAGAAGTCCGATATCATTTTGTTCGTGAAGTGGTGGAAGACGGAAGGGTGGATACACAGAAAATCCACTCGAAAGAGAACCTAGCAGATGCATTGACAAAAGCAATCAACACTGGGAAGTTCATTTGGTGCAAATCCTTGTATGGCTTGATAGAGAAGTAGACAGCATGGTGGTGGCAAGATAGAGACTGGTGTGGAAATTGATTGGTTCTCAATCTAATCTCCAAGTGGGAGATTGTTGTAGTATTAGTCCCACATCGACTGATGTGGGAATATGTGGAGAGGAGGAGGCTATAAAAGAAAGCCTCCTCCTTCTTCTTTAAGCATCCCAAATATCTTTTCTCTTGGATATTTCTTTATTTATAGTGGAGTTTTCTCTCTTGCCATATATTCTTGTGTTCTTCTTTTCTCTTATTTGCTGATTGTTCTATTAGGTGGGTTCTTCATAACCAGACAATTCGTTTGGCAAACTCGATTTGGGAATAAGTGTGAAACCCGACCCTAATCTTAACCCGGATACTCTTTGATTGTAGGTCCGAAGACCCGACATAGAAGTGAAAGTCAACTATGGGCCATATTGGTAGAAGATATAGTGTTCGACTCCAAACCTATGGAGGTTGAAGATGATGCGCCATACTTGAAGACAATGTTAGATATAGAGAAGAGACTGCACCTTGATGAATAGAAGATTAGTTGATGACCTTAGAGCTTGGTGGGATATGATTTAAAGCCATTTTTCCATGCTAGGTATGTTATAGAATATGTGTTTAAAGTTTCGTTTGATTCCGAGTAGTGGAAGACCCTCAAATCCCTATCTTTGGCTTTGCTGTCAGCCTAGGTCGAGTGCTTGGGTCGACTTGGCCATGCTACCCAGCCAATTGACCCAGAGATGCTGAACTCGAACTGAATCTTCTGTTTTGAGTATCTTGCTATATATACCCCATGACTTTTTGATTTTAGTATCCCTAGCCTCCATAACACTTAGAGAACGAAGGGAAACCATCTCCAAGCCTCCAAGAGTGAAGAAGAAGACCTAATCTTGCAATCTTGCAAACTCTCTCTCTTGTTCTTCAATTAAAGGTTAGTATTCTATCTTTTATGTTAATGATTTATTCTTTCCATGATCACTCTCATCTTTGAACTGAGATTATGATGAAGATGTTGCAACCTTGTAGTCATATCTTTACAATCTCTTTTCATTCTCTTGTATTATGATCATCTCATTCATTCTTGACATGATTCTTATGATTTCTTCTTAAATTATGATAATATTCCTATTTTGATTCATTCTAGCATTATAGATGCTTCTCTATGATTATTCATACCTTTGATCTATTGTCTTCTTGTACTAGAATGAGATCTAAACATCTCTAGTTCATCTCTTTCATTCATAGCATGTTTCCAATGAAAACTATGATTTTTACCAAAATAGAAACTATGATTCTAATTTAGTAAGTAATGTTTTAATGGTGGTTTGATGTCTAAATTATGCTTTTTAGTCTTAGACTACTGTTTTAGACAATCCCTCCAAGTTTCGTCGCATTCCGGTTTGTGTAGCATAGGTTTCGGATCAAGATTCTCTTTTTATTTTCGAATTTGCTCTTGGGCAAATTGCCTGGGTCGACTGGAGCACTCAACCCTATCCAATCAACTCGCAAGAACAGAATATGTTTTCTTCGTCCGATTCGATTCGATTCATGCTTATTCTTTTAGGACTACTTCCTAATGATTGTGTGATGCTATTCTAGGGTTTATTTGCTAACTTTGGATTCATCCCCTTGTCCGTCCGGAATACATTCGAATCTATTTAAGGTAAGGAAAGTTGTTACCATATTAACATAGATTTGCATAGATTTAGTTTCTAAATTGGGAACTGCTTAGATTTGCTACTGTTATGTTAGTTTCTATTATGATATGAATGCTGCAAGAACATTACGATTTTATTTCCTTATTTACTTTATGTACTTGATTATGTATGAATACTTACTCATGTATGTTTTCTTATTTATTTAATCTTGTCTTATTATACTCTTTCATATGATGAGATATCTGTCGTGGATGATATGACTGAATTATGATTGTGATTGCTTAGGTATGATTTGGGATTGGGGAATGTCCTTTTGACATTTCTGTCCTTGGACCTCATTGGGAGTAGTATGGGATATTTCCAATGTTGCCCTTTGACACTTTCCCGGATTATTGGTTTTCATACCTAGGACTTGTCTAGCAGTGTTTGGCTAGGTTATACCCTTGTTATATCAGACCCGAATCGGAAGGGTATTGAGACCGAACGACCAGTGGTAAGAATGGGGATTCATGGGTGCTCAAAACCGGTGAGTTATATCCGTGAGGGGACATGAATCACATTGTGGGGACCATTTATGGGTAGAGTTGCATATGGATAGATTTGGGCTCATGGGCGTTCAAGACCAGTAACCAACCCGTGAGAAGACATGAGAGCTTCCCGTTTACTATATGTGGATGACCTATAGGGTTGATGAGTCTGTAGTCCGAGTTGGTTGTAGCCGTAGGATACGTTGACTATAGTGTGAAGGATACCGGAAAGGATCGCCAGGGGCGAGGAATGGACATATCTGGATCTGAGTTGATATGACTAAGTAGAAGACTTGCATTGGGCTAGGCTTTACCTTGACATGCGCCAATACTTAGACCAAACGGTGATGTGAGAGAGAGGTGACTTAACCCCTAACCATGGATTGTCCAAGATCAATGAAGGACCCTTTGCCAACTGGCGTTGTGAGATGAGACCTACCCAAAGAAGTATGGTGCTATGACTTAAAGCATGTCTGCCTATAGAGACCAGCATACATAGAGTTAGACTCATACATGCATTGTTGTCTCATATCATATCACTTTATGTTTTGTTGTGATACTATGTTATTTATGCTATTATGGAATAACTTGCCTTGCTGAGTTTCTTTTGAAACTCACTCCTTTTTGTACAATATCTTTTGTTAGACTATTCTACAGGTTTTGATGGCTATGAAGCGCAATATGAGGAAGCGCAAGATGAAGAAGCGTACCATAAGCAAAGCGTTGGCGATTACGAAGATTACTGTGAGGATCCCTCGAGTGGTCTCTCTTGTTACAAGGATTAGCCCTACCGTGGAGTGGGAGCGTCTGAGCATCATCGATGAAGTTTATGTTTATGAGGACATCCTTTATAAAGTAGAAAAGACTCTAGTTTGGTTGGATTATATCTTTCTTCTTGTCTTTAGAATCAGTTGTAATCCCATTTGATTTTCGAACTACATTCCGCTGTACTCGTGGTGTGAGATTCCGCCTCACTCTACTTTTGACTTATATATCTATTGGTATCTTTTCCGCACTCAGATGATTATCTCATTACTTATCTTTGATTCATTTGAATAATACTGTTAACATTGATTTAGTCTTGTTCTTGATTATATTGTTGTGAATGTGGGAGGATGATTTCACTAACTACTGGATCTTGTGGACTGTGGATCACACACTCGGGTATGCCAGATAGGGTACCGGCTGGGTGGATGTGATGAAGAAGTCCTCAAATTTGATTAAAAAAATAATGATTATTTTAAGAAAAGGGATGCACGACATACCTTATGGTTAAATTACCCTAAAGGGAATTTGAAGACAATATTACCTCACAAGGGAATTTGATCACCTCATTATTATTCGGAGGGTTGATTTAGCTTTCCTGATCTTATCTGCACGATGGCTTTTTGATCAAGTTTCCCACAGACGGCGCCATTGTTGATACTAAATCTTGCTCGTCCTTCCCCTGTCACGTTTCGCAAAACACGTGCTCGACCTTGGGTGGTCAAGGTACGTCTCCGACGAGCAAGTCAGTACCAATGATTTGATCTCAACTACTCAATAGATAATTCAAGTAATGGATCACACAAAATATGAATACTTACTACATAAAGCCTGCCTGAGGTGTGCTTATATAGCTTTAGATATCAGAGTTAGACTCCGAATATAACTCTAAGAAGAGTTTTGTTAGGAAAGTAACTCTACAAAGAGTCTTTTACCCGACTTATCCTTTCTAAGAAGTTGGGAGCTGATAGATGTTTATCCTGATCGGGTACTCTTGACACGATGGTCGGACCGTCCATTAACACTATGGTCAAGAATATTTTATTGAACCCATTGGTCGATCAAGTCGGGGTAGAATGACTATTTCAGTCATTAACACTTGTCTTGCATTGTCTTCCCCGGCACAAGCAACCTCTCCTCCATCATAGGATTTTTAGGTTTTTCTTAATAAACATAGTGCTACTACATGCTCAAAACATCTACAAGAGGCATACATATTTTCTCCATCTTCACACACAATTGATTTGGTAAAACTAAAACCATTCTAGTGTCAGGTTCAGTTCAATCTGAACTTAAGCACACGCTCCACCCTATTTTACACCTCAACTAAGATACAAGCATAGCTACCCAAAAAATCTTGCTTAGCTTTGTTATCAAGAGTGATGAGATGTCCCACTTCTTTTTGAGAAGTCTTTGGAGCAAAGTTGGAGAAGTCCTATATTGCTATATCTAAAGCGAAGGCTATAGCCCAAGAACAAATTACTAGAATATAATTGTTTTAGATTAATAATTGCTTCCGCTGAACTCGATGAATTTTCGAACTTAATTACTTTAATTATTTCTTTAATTCATTTTCTTTGGAGTATTTGGACTCCTGTAATCTTTTTCAATTAATTATTAGAACTTGTTCTTACTTATGATTATTATTACTTGCATTTATTATTCTTGATGATAAAACCGTGGATCCTGTGATGGATCGCATCCACAGGTTGTCGGGCGGGACCGATACCAGCAGGTGGGGTGTGACACTATTAATGGCTTCAAGTCTGGGTATGTACTATGCCTACGAAACTCGAATCTGAAATTTACTACTGCTTCAAGACTTATAGTCACATTGAGTTCTGCTACTTGAGGGAGGACCTTGAAGCATGTTCTGTTATTTGTCAACAAGTATGCTCTTTTATGGATCAAGACTCCACTATTGAGGGTCCTGTTTCACTTTGAATACTGCTCAAGTGTAATTCCTCTGACTAAATCTACTTTAGTTATTTGAAGCTTATTCCTTCCTTGCTTGTTTTGTTCACCTAGCTACTAGGCTATTTAAGGTCCTTGTTCGGTTTACTCATCTATCCCTCCACATCTATTTATTATTGTTGCCATGGTTGACCCTAAGGCATGCTAGACATGATATTCTCCTCCATAATTTTTTGCTTTCATATTCGTTTTGTGGTTTGCTTACATTCCTGATTGAAGTTTAACAACAATAATGTTACCTGCTTTACTTGATTTTAGCTTCCTTTTCACGCAATTCTTATAAATTTTCTTCCTTTATTCTGTATTCTCTCATGCCCCATGATATTCTAGCTTTCATGTTATTGGATTTCCTTATTTATAATTACTTCCAAATTTGTTTTCCTATTATTACTCCTCCATATGGCCTCTTTTTCCATTATTAGTGTTCCACCTGTTATCTGTCTTTCAAGCATTAATTCTCTTTCTTTCCTTATTTAGTATATTTCTCATGAATTTGTCAACTCTTAAGTCATGCTAATTGCCTCTATTTATTTAGCTTCCTTTTTATTTTGGCTATTCTTTATTTTTTTTTTTAAAAAATTACAGAGTTGCTATTAGACTTTTTTTGCAAGGTGGATCCCTCTTTATGGTCTGAAGCCATTGAGCTTATTTTGCATGGCCTCTTTAAGGTCAGAATTTATACAATTGCCATTAGGCTTATTTTGAATTGCATGATGGATCCCTTTTTGTTGTCAGTTTTTTCAGAAACTTCATTGGCATTTCATGTAAACCATTTTATTTGGGGGACTCCAGTTACATCAACTTGTAAATCTAATATTTTGACTATTGGAACTTTTGCAGCCATTATTTCTATTGTGAAACTTGCATTGGTAATTATTGGAATCTAATCGCATGTTTTTTTTTTATTATTTTATCTAGTCCACATGTAGTGCTATAATGAGAGGCAAAAATGACACTTATTCTATATCTACTCAAGATTTATTGAAGAATAATAATTATGAAGATCTTTGTCCTCCTAAGATGGTATTTATAGGAACACCTACCTACTTGGTCCAACTTAACATATACTATCTTCTTACCTACCTACATGGTCCGCAGTAATTCATATTGTCTTTGATCTACCTACTTGGTCCATAGTAACTCATACTACCTTTTACCTACCTACATACTTGGTTCACAGTAACCCATACTATTTTTTTATTTACCTATTTGGTCTACAATAACCCATATTGCCTCTTATCTACCCTTTTTAGTTTGTAGTAATCCATATTACATTTTATCTACCTACTTGCCCTATAGTAACCCATAATGCCTTTATGCTTATATATAATTATTCGCTACCCTTTTTGCTCAATTGCTCATGTATAATTACCCCCTACCTTAATTGTGCCTACCACATACTTCTCAACCACATGTTTAATTAGGTGGGGGACCCAGCTCTAGTTTACTTGTTAATACTCAAAGGTGGGTCCCTCTCCTAAATGTGTGGTGGAAGGATGTTAAGAGAGTACAGTTCTCCACCTGCAAGGGTAAAGGATTCCAACTTATGTTAGTCAGCCTCCATTCACTATTGTTTGATTGTTGGAGTAGGAGGGGTTTCCATTGAATGCAAAGCAGCTTACATGATTGAGCTTTCATTTGAAGTTGTTTGGTTGACCCTGCATTGGCCAAGCATTATGCTAATCCTTTCGTAAATCATTTAGTCTTCTTCATTGTCTCTTTGGCTATTGAATTATCATTGATCATCCTCTTCTTTGGTTACAGATTTTGCCAATTGCCATGGTTACCTGCCCGGTATATGTAGATATATGTTTGACTACTTCCTCCGAGCATGGTAACTTGTCGTATTACACACTACGGTGTTCGTGATTTATTTGGACATTACGGTGTTCATAACGTATTTGCACACTACGGTGCTCTTGACATATTTGCTTACTATGTTGCTCGTAATAGATGTATTTGCACACTATGTTGTCGGAAGCCTAAATTTAGGTCTTATACCTTTTTTATTTCCAGAAGCCTAAAGTATCTTAGGTCTTACACCTTTTTTGGAAGCCCAAAGTATCTTTGGTCTTACACCTTTTTTGGAAGCCCTTAGGTCTTACACCTTTTCTGGAAGCCCTTAGGTCTTACATCTTTTCTGCAAGCCTAATGTATCTTAGGTCTTACACCTTTTTCTGGAAGCCTTTAGGTCTTACACCTTGTGTTCGGTTATTCCCTGAACATGACGTTTAGTTGAAGTAAATAGATCTATGTGTTCGGTTATTCCCAAAACACAATGTGAATTTGAAGTAAATAGATCTTTGTGTTCGGTTCTTCCCCGTACACGATGTGAATTGAAGTAAATAAATCTTTGTGTTTGGTTCCTCCCCGAACACGATGTGAATTGAAGTAAACAAATATCTTTGTTTGGTAATCTCTCCTTTATGCATTATCTCATATGTCGAAGTATTCTTGTTCGGTATACTGAAGTAATGTGTATCGGTCATTCGTGGCATCCTTCCATACGATTGCTAGTATGTTTCCCAGTAGGTGGCTGTTCTACCATACGTTGTGCTTGTTCATCACAAGTGAATTTGAATGGGATGGAATTTGTGGTCGGCAGTGCACAATTCTTTGTTGATACCGAACATGTGAAGTAATTTTCAGTGTTCGTTATTTATTATGTTATTCATTCAAGCCATGTTGTTCGGTACGGTTTGCTCGGCCATGAGTCCAAGTAAGCGTTCGTCAACCATTGCTTGGTCATAACCCACTACCCCCCGGGCATGATAACTTGGGGTATGATGAAAAATCTTTGAAGTTTTCATGCCTAGGGAATTTTAGGTCTTTTTCTTGCCTAAGAGACTTAGGTCTTTCTGCCTAAGAGTCTTAGGTCTTTCTGCCTAAGAGACTTAGGTCTTTCACCTTTTTTGGAAGCCCTTAGGTCTTACACCTTTTTTGGAAGCCCTTAGGTCTTACACCTTTTCTAGAAGCCCTTAGGTCTTACACCTTTTCTGGAAGCCCTTAGGTCTTATACCTTTTCTCGAAGCCCTTATGTCTTACACCATTTCTGGAAGCCCTTAGGTCTTACACCTTTTTTATTTTCGGAAGCCTAAAGTATCTTAGGTCTTACACCATTTCTGGAAGCCCTTAGGTTTTACACCTTTTCTGAAAGCCCTTAGGTCTTACACCTTTTGTATTTTTGGAAGCCTAAATTATCTTAGGTCTTACACCTTTTCTTGAAGCCCTTAGGTCTTACACCTTTTTTATTTTCAGAAGCCTAGAGTATCTTAGGTTTTACACCTTTTCTGGAAGCCCTTAGGTCTTAAACTTTTTCTAGAAGCCCTTAGGTCTTACACCTTTTCTAGATGCCCTTAGGTCTTACACCATTTTTGGAAGCCCTTAGGTCTTACACCTTTTCTGGAAGCCCTTAGGTCTTACACCTTTTTATGCCTAAGGAACTTAGGTCCTTTTCTTCCCAATGCTGGTTGAGTAGAGTTATTGATTTGATCGTGCAACGTCCTTCCAATATTGGTCAAGTAGAATGATTGTGGTCGACTCATAGGTTTCTAGTATAGTAGTCTTTTAGATTTGTACATCTACACCTCTTTCGTCGAGCATGGCTACTTCTATATTTTGCTTACAAGGAGATCAAGATTTGAGATGTTTATCTCTCTTTAGTTCCCCGATGATAGGTCAAATCTTTTCTGAGTTGTTATGCTTCATCCAGCAGAGAACTTTTGCTTGTATGTAGAACTCCTTTCTCTTGATCATGTATGGTCGATTATATCTCGAGCTCCCATACTTGTAATTTTGATGATATTTTGCTATCCATGAGCTCAAAGGCTTTGAAAATATTGTATATAAGACTTTGGTTGTTGAAGCTAAATATATTATTAATGCTGAATTCCAGTGCTAGCTAACTTAAAAAGTAATATTGCTTGATATTCCACATCCAATTCTAGGTTGTACATGGCGAATAATCCCGATCGTGCATCAATGAGTATGATGAAAGCAGCATAGTCAATAAATGATTCTTGAACAAGATTATAAATGTGATGATGAGTTAAGAAAATATATCTGAATAGTCTCATGACAAATATGTTTAAATAAATGTGTAGCATTGGAATATTAATCTCAATCAGCCCATGTCTGTCTTCTAATTCCCATTCATATACAGTCGATGGAATTGAAGAGGAAATTGAACATATATATGATATGCATGCTAAATATAGATACCAAAAAAGGCCATGAATGACAGGTAGAATAAAATTCTAAATCTGTTAAATTGAGAAAGTGGACAGAATCAAATTTAGTTTACCGTAATTGCCACCAGAAAGAGCCCTGAGGAACCAGTAGTGTATGAATCAAGATATAGGAGCCCTGAGGAAGAAAATATCTCCTACAGATGACATTCTGCATCTTAGTGAACTTCAAGTCTTTTCGTTCATCTCTTTCACCTGCGAATTGATTTTTTGAATCGTAACTTTGTGTGTATAAGAGAAACAATGGAGGATTTCGAGCTGAAAAATCGTCTGATGTGTGCTCAAGATAAGCAATCCAATACGACGTGAGCATTTATTTTTTTCTCTACTGTCATTATAATTGTGGACGTTGATCTTGGAAAACCTGAATGTGAATCAACTTGAGTCACGATCCCACTAATAATCTGAACTCCATTAAATTGCATTGTTGTTGCTTCTCCACTTTTGAATTGGTAGACGTGTCAAGCACAACACTAATATTTTCTCCACTTCTAATCTCTTATGTTCACCATTGGAGTAGTTGACTTGAGCAAACGCTCTACCCTACTACTGTTGTCCTCCGCATCATTTTTGCTGTAGAAACTCATGGACTCCTGAGGATCATAGAAATCTTCACCCTCACGGTTTTTCTTTTTAAATTGAACGTGACGGACTTTGGCCAATCCTCGGTTCTAATCAAACTATCATCCAAACCGCCATTGACGAAATCGTCGTCATGGGAATGGTTTCAACCTTCCTAGTAATAAACTTCAAAGAATGCACAGGAGAGCTTCTTCTCTGCTCCACAGAATCATCTCCTTTCCCCTACGTCTGAATGCTTAGTAGCCTTCGCCTGGCAAGAGAACTTGGACTTTTCACTCCGTTGTCGCTCGAGTCAAAGGATCTTGATTTTCTTGTTTTCTGTATATTTCTATTGATTTCAGGCCGTTCGTTATTTCATGTGTCGACAAGGCCTCACCAGTTAAATTTAGATTCCGGCGGACTCTCATTCTTTTCACACAGTTGATTGAAAACGGCGAGCGAGAAGGCCTTATCACGACCATATAATCACCGACCGTTAAGGACACTCTGGTGGCCGATCTGGTCCATCTTTCTTTTAGTGTGCAAAAGGCCTTTGAGTTGCAGAGCTACAAGGATCTGCTACAATGTTTCCAAATCTTTCTCTGGTTCATCGATTCCCCTCAATTTCAACCGCTTCTTTAGCTCCGAAAAGAAATCCTTATGAAGCCGCATTGTCTCTTTTGTGTTGTTGCAGCGATCTCGACAGCGACACCGGTAATCCTGCATTTTTTTTTTGGCTCACTTCTCGGCTTCACTGCCGAGATTTTGGTTGAGCCGTGATCTATGAGGGGCAACACATGGGACATATTGCAGTTGAGATGGCATCCGAGCATGGTGACTTGTGAACAATTTCCTTAAATTTTTCATCATCTGGATTCCATTTGGTGATGGTGGATTCTGCTTGCTTCAAGCTCTTGACAAAACAAAAATAACACATGGGAAGTAATTTTCTGTATGGTAAACCCAACAAAATAACAGTGGACGAAAGATTCTTCCACCCGGTTGCTTAAAGGTGGTTGTAAATTGTAATATGCTTTGGCAAAAGACAAAAATCATGAATCTCAATCAAATCTCTTTTCTTTATGTAACCGCCTTTGCAAAAAGCACAATAATTAATTTATTGTAAACCTGCCCTATCATATGTTCCCTTTATGTAACCGTACATAAAAAAATGAATAATTTGATAATGACAATTGATGATGTAAATTGGGTTAATTTAACCTTGACGATAATGTGACTTTACAAAACCGATGCAATTACTCAACCTTGTGGTTGGTTCTCATAAATCTAAGAGAATTCCCACCAAACTTCGATTAATTCATGTTGTAATTAGTTCCACATCGACTGATGTGGGAATATGTGGAGAGGAGGAGGCTATAAAAGAAAGCCTCCTCCTTCTTTAAGCATCCCAAATATCTTTCCTCTAGGATATTTCTTTATTTATAGTAGAGTTTTTTCTCTTGCCCATATATTCTTCTGTTCTTCTTTTCTCTTATTTGCTGATTGTTTTATTCGGTGGGTTCTTCATAACCCAACAATGGTATCGAGCGAGGTTTTTCCGAAGTATGCTCTGTGGTTGCAGCATACTCTAATCTTCTACATCATAAAAGGAAAATTCCTTAGGGGTCTATTTGTTTGGTTTAGGGCGTGAGTATCTACTTATAGTATGCTCTGTGATTGCCACTTAGGTGGATCCTTCACATCAGAAAAATAGTAAGATATTGTCTTTCATCCTACGGAGGTGCTGCAGATGTCGCAATTTCACGTGGTTTCTTTTCGGGTATCCTAGAAAGGTGTATTTGGTGATTAAGTGCATGTCTAGGGAAATTTTGTTTAAGGAGTCTGGTATTTAAGCGGACCGCTTGTGTCCCTCCAGTCTTTCCTGGAAATTTTCCTGGTGTATTTTGGTTCAACCATATACCAGTTGAAGATAACCTGAGAAGACAAGTTTCATGTGAAATAGTGGGAGTTATTCTGCAGCCAACAATTGTTCATGATAGAAGCAATGGCCGTAAAGATCGACATCGGCCAGTTTGACGGCACGAAATTCTCATTATGGAAAATGAAGATGAATGCATTATTGATAAAAGATAACTGCCAGGAAGCCATCAGTGTTCGGCTAGCAGAGTTCACAGATAACGAAAAATGGAACAGAATAGATGCAATGGCCCTTTCCAATTTGCATCTAGCATTATCTGATGATATTTTAGCAAGCATAGAAGAGAAGAAAACTGCTAAGGAGGTTTGGGATCACCTCATCAAATTGTATGAAGCCAAAATCACTTCACCTCATCAAATTGTAGATAAGGCAGAGACATCTCAATGGTGCATTGCTGAAGGAGATAGAGACTGGTGTGGATATTGATTGGTTCTCAATCTAATCTCCAAGTGGGAGATTGTAGTAGTATTAGTCCCACATCGACTGATGTGGGAATATGTGGAGAGGAGGAGGCTATAAAAGAAAGCCTCCTCCTTCTTTAAGCATCCCAAATATCTTTCCTCTTGGATATTTATTTATTTATAGTGGAGTTTTCTCTCTTGCCCATATATTCTTGTGTTCTTCTTGTCTCTTATATGCTGATTGTTCTATTTGGTGGGTTCTTCATAACCCGACAATTCGTTTGGCAAACTCGATTTGGGAATAAGTCCTCAAATTTGTTTAAAAAATAATGATTATTTTAAGAAAAGGGATGTACGACATACCTTATGGTTTAATTACCCTAAAGGGAATTTGAAGACAATATTACCTCACAAGGGAATTTGATCACCTCATTATTATTCGGAGGGTTGATTTAGCGTTCCTGATCTTATCTGCACGATGGCTTTTTGATCAAGTTTCCCACAGACGGCGCCATTGTTGATACTAAATCTTGCTCGTCCTTCCCTGTCACGTTCCTGCAAAACACGTGCTCGACCTTGGGTGGTCAAGGTACGTCTCCGACAAGCAAGTCAGTACCAACGATTTGATCTCAACTACTCAATAGATAATTCAAGTAATTGATCACACAAAATATGAATACTTACTACATAAAGCCTGCCTGAGGTGCTTATATAGCTTTAGATATCAGAGTTAGACTCCAAATATAACTCTAAGAAGTGTTGTGTTAGGAAAGTAACTCTACAAATAGCCTTTTACCTGACTTATCCTTTCGAAGAAGTTTGGAGATGATAGAAGTTTATCCTAATCGGGTACTCTTGACACGATGGTCGGTCACTATGGTCGAGACAATTGTATTGAACCCATTGGTCACACCGGTCAGGGTAGAATGACTATTTCAATCATTAACACTTGTCTTGCATTGTCTTCCCCGGCGCAAGCAACCTCTCCTCCATTATAGGATTTTTAGGTTTTTCTTAATAAACATAGTGCTACTACATGCTCAAAACATCTACAAGAGGCATACATATTTTCTCCATCATCACACACAATTGATTGGGTAAAACTAAAACCATCCTAGTGTCAAGTTCAGTTCAATCTGAACTTAAAGCACATGCTCCACCCTATTTTTCACCTCAACTATGATACAAGCATAGCTACCCAAAAAATCTTGCTTAGCTTTGTTATCAAGAGTGATGAGATGTCCCACTTCTTTGGCTATTGAAAAAAGTGTTCAGACATGCCAATACTCTAATGGAAGACCTAGGAAATAAATTCTCACCAATATAGTCGACGGTTGGGCTATGTTTACGTCAAAATCCAGCCTTCAATAATGAAATCAGACCACTTGCAATGCAATCCGACAAGGATAATACCCATTCCCGATTCCCAAACCAATCCTTATAATACCCTATTATCATGACACACAATCCCAGGGTCCCACCCACTTTATAACTTCAAAATCCCAACCCATTCCCATCGTCACGCTCATTTTTCATAGTGGTGCGACATATCTCTATTCATTTTTCAAAGTAGTGCGTCGAAACTCTTTTCATTTTTCAAAATGGTGCGTTAGAGATATTTCTTCTCTTTGCATGTGGGATAACCGGATAAGTTTTAGGTGGTGGTTCCAACTTCACATCTTCGCTCTTCACTGACATTTTAAACAAATAAAAAGAGGAGAAATAGGCAGTGTTAAGGCAAAGGTTTCTATTTCAGGCAGCAGTTTCGGTGATTCCTGCGTTGAGAGACGAGAAGATGTGAAGAACAAGTGAACAACAGAAGTTAGAAGGGCTTTGGGCATATTTCGGTTTTAGTTAATTGGAGCTAGACCAATGTTGAAAAACGTAAACTAGCATGATCCTTATGTGGGTTTAGCTAATCAATGGGTAGGGTAGGGATATTCGCCTACCTCACGTAACCACTATTGGAACTCATCAAGCGTGATTCGCATCCTCAGTTAAATTCTCCATAGGAATATGATGATTTTGAATTAGGATGTCAATGCGTATGTGGACTGGAAGATACCCGTGTGTAATTTTGTTCTAGGTTCTTTGATATGCCTTGTGCTACAGCTTTGTTGTAGCATTCACAACCCAAATTCAAGGGAGGGAAAATTGACATCCAACATTTATACCACTTATTTTAGTTCTTTCCATCGTGTGCTCTCCAATTTAGGACCTCTTGTTTAATTCTTCTGTCCTTCGTCTCTTTAGTTCATTAATCACAAAGTAATTTTGTTAATTTTGTTTAACTTAATCTTCCTTTTACATTGAGATTTACAAAAAAAATTCTCCGTGGGATTGATACCCTACTTACTATTTACTACCTAATTGTGACGCGTGCATTTGCGTAGCATTTTTAGACACGACCAAATAGTTTACTAAGAGCATATCTGAATTTACAACATGCAGCCGTTTTTGTTGGCCTTTTGGTCTTGTTCTAGCTAGTATTGAAGTAATGGAAGACCCCTTTTTGTCAGTACTTCTATTCATTGTTTTGGAAAATCAAGAGTTACTGTTTTTATTCATTCCATGAAGACCAACATGCAGCGCCTGAACTTATAGAAGAATCAGCCCATGAAGAATAACGTACAGTGCTTGAAGTTACATTAATTAAAAGAACGAGAAACAGCTCAGCAAGGGCTGCCGACCTTACAGTTGAGTGCACCAGCAGACTGAGTGAGGCTGCTGACAGGTCTGCCGTCCTTTGGGATAATAAGGTCTCCAAGTGAGGAGGGCCTTCTTACGTGGCCGGGGAACCCGATTCAACAAAGAAGGCACCATTCTCCATCACATCACCCTGCGATACCCATGCCCAATTCTTCCACTCGCTTTCTGGCGCTAGTGCCCTCTTGGTAACCTCCTTGGTTCTCGATGAGCTTCCAGCGACAAAACGGTTGCCCTGGCTGAGGAAGGATGGGTTTAAGCTGCCCCCAATGGCATACATCCCCCATTCCGTGTAGTCATTGTTCACCACGTGAGCAAATCCATTTAGGACTTTGGGCAACCTCTCTGTGTTAATCCTTTCCCAAAATGGTTATATGCTATCGTAACCTTCATCTTATTGTTAGCAGAGGTGTTTGCATTTAACAACATCACTGTCAACACGATTGTTCACCAATAAGGAAGCAACAGTCAGTGGGTCGACTTGGAAGGTCGAAGTACTCTTATTTTTTACGTAGTCAATCATTTTATAAAATAAGTTAGTTAAATTTAGAGAAATCAGTTTTAGTAGGAGACTTATAGCAAATTGACCAGTTATACGTACGTGGTCATGATTACTGAAGTCGATATTCGAGATGGTGATGGCGGTGGAACCCTCGACAGCATCGATTAGGCCATCTGCAGCTTTGGACATGGTCACGTGGTCGATCCAGATGTCAGAGGAGCTAAAGATGTTGATGGCATCACCGTCGCTGACGGTGCGTTTTCCGTAGTGGTCGACTGAAGCGCGAATCATACCACCTGGAGTTGAAACGATGTCATGCATATGGAGGTTGGTGATGATGACATTGCGGATGGACTGGAGGGTAAAACCAGCGCCTTTGGTAATGTGGACATTGGCACCACGGCCATCGATAGTCTTGTCAGGGGCGATAATAAGCTCACCCTTGAGTACGATGTTCATGTCTTTCTTGAAGATTATCCATAGTGGTTCCTTCTGAATGACGGCATGGCGGAGGGTGCCATTCTTTGGGTTGACCATGTCATTGTCGGAGGGGTCAGTGACGGCATAGATCTTGCCGTCCTTGCCACCAGCAGCCTTCTTGCCGAAGCCCAAAGCGCAGTTGGCGTATGCCTTTCGATCATTGGCCCAGTTAGCCTTGCACCTCCAGCACGCATCTATTGGGTTCGTCGCCTGGCATGCTCCTCCAGTCTCCCCCAACCTCCGTTGTCTTGTCCTGCATCATTCATTCATCCAGCCAAATCTATCGTAAGTACAGGAGTTATCCATTTCTCAACATAAAATAGCTCAATTTATACATTATCCATGGAATGTGTTTTTTAAATATAATTTGCGAGCACGGAGAATTTTGAGAAGATTCAAATTCGGGACCTACATGTGCACATGTGAGTTGAGCTGAGCAGCAACTGTCGCAGGATTGGGCTCAAAGCTGTCACTGCTGTGCTTTGCGGCCGCCTTGGCTCGTTGTCGCCACACTGCATCAAAGTTGACTATATCGGCCTTCACTGCATAGTTGAATAAAAACAAGAAGACCATCAAGTTGCTTGTTGTAGCTAATCCCATTTTCTTTTACTCTTGTCCCCCCCCCCCCTTTTTCTTAACCCTCCACTCTGGTGAAATGGGTTTTTTTTTTGTTTTTTTTTTTAGTTTTTGTACCCACCACTCAGGTGAAATGGGTCAGAAATAAAATACAAGACATTGGGCCCAAAACCAACAGATTGAAAGCCACCTGAGTTTCTCCATAGCATCATCATCTCTATATATATTGCAATTGAGAGCCCAAATATGGGGAAGTACCATATGGGTTAAGAAAGTGAGGCCTTCCGTGCACTTTGCATATAACAGTTAATTTCCTCCCGTGATTTGTGTTTTCTTTTCCTATCTCCATTCTCTGTTTTGGCCAGATTGAAGGATTCAAACTCTCTACCACCATATGTTTCACTGCCTTATTATATCATTATTTCTCCCCCAAAAAGCCTCATGATATCGTTTTACCTAAATTAAGAGAGTGGGTTATCGTGCAAGCACAGTGTCTCATTTCAAGGAGCAGTCTCCAAATTTATACAAAGAGAAACAAGTGATTGCAGGACCTTCTTCTCCTTTAGACCCATTTGCATCTAGAATCAGGATCTCATTCCATCCGAAGTAAAAAATTCTAGCCCTTCATGCTTATACATGCCTCCATTAGGTCCCGCTTGCACAGGGGCGTGCAAATACAATTAATTTCTCTCTTCCTTGAAATACATATAGTCAGGAGCACATCAAAAACTATATTATATATTTACAACCATAAGAACCCCTCGAATCTAAGGACCAAGTTTCTTGGAGTAGTTTCCTAATTTATACAAAGAGCACAGGTGATTGCATGGCCTTCTTTAGTTTTTCTCCCTTAGATCCATTTGTAGCTAGAATCAGGGCTTCATTCCATACGGAGTCAAAAATTCCAGCCCTTCATGCTTATGCAGTTATGCATGCCTCCATTAGCTCCTAATTGCATGGGGCCATGCAAATATATTTAATCCTCTCCTCCTTGAAATACCTATAGTCAGGAGAAATCAAAAACTATATTATACATTTACGACCATAAAAACCTCTTGAATCTAAGGACCAATTGTTAGCAACCGAAGAGAACTTTGTTTCTCAAATAATTGCCAATAATTCATGTAATATACATTGGTTGTACCACCAAGTTAAACCTTGAATTTAATTGAAACTGACAACATGATATGGGAATTGATCTTTTATATGTTTGAGGTTAACAAGCTTAGCATTCAACAACGCTGTCGCTTGCAGTCATTTAGAAATCAGAATGGGTTCGGGTCAACCCAGATTGGATCCTCATTTTCAAGCTAGGGATTGCTCCAGGTCTCGCTTCCAGCTTTTAAAACATAAGTTGGTTGAGTTGCTTCTGTTGTAATATAGTTTCAAGTGGTCTTCTCCTAATAGTTTAGGACTTTTACCAAGAAAACAATGTATTGAAGTTGGGAGACAAACTGTTCCACAACAATCATCTATAGAAAGAAATCTTAGACAAACGGATTTTAATACATCAACAGAAAGAAATTATCCCTGTGACTACCAATATGCGAATTCAGTGCAAGTCTATTGGTTTCGGTTTCATCTACGACTCTGTAGATAATGCCAACAAGTACGAGCCCAAGTATGGGCTTACCAGGAACAACCTTGATATCAAGGTGGAGAAGTCCAGAAAGCAAATGAAGGAAAGAAAGAATGGGTCCAAGAATATTTGTGGTGTTAAGAAGACTGAGGCTGGAGATGCATCTAAAGCTGGGAAGAAGAAATGAAGAAGATATGGAGTCATATTTTGATTTTATGTTTTCACTACTACTCGCTACACTTCTATTATAATTTCTTTATGAATGGGGAAGCACTTTAGGTGTTTTATTTAGATTTTAGTGCTTGTTTAATTTCTAGAGTTAATTCTAGTGATTTTACATTTGAGATAGCTCAGTTTAAGAGTGATTTCTCTTTGTTTTAGTGTTAGTACTAAATAAAATTGTTGTTCAGTGAATCTTAAAGTTTTAAATCTAGTAAGGTCTTTTATATAATTTATGCATAAATTTCCCTTCAACTAATGGATGGAATTGGTCAGTCCTCTTTTTTTTGGCATTGTAAGAAAAGGACTATAATGGATGAAGAAATGACATGAGACATAGAACAGTAACAAAGAACAAGTCTTCTTAATTTGCTGTAGGGATGTTGTAGCATTATGGTAGCATCATTTTCCCAGATTGGACACGTGGCATTATCTAATGAAATCACTAAAAAGGGCTAACTGATTAGATATTCCTCTTGTCACTATGTGAAGGATCTTAGCCATTGATCTCATAAAAAAAAGGTTCTAATCCTACAATCCATTTTTACACTATCACTTTGGGAAAATTTGGGGGAACTAAAGAGGCGGAGGAGCCACTAAAAGAAAAAGAGAGAACCAGACATGAAGAAAAGAAAGCTCGTGCAAGAGGATGAGCTATTGCAAATAGGGAGCTGGAGCATTGTGGAAGCATTATCCTAGTTCTCTATTTGGTTTTATATTTCCTACTTTTTATATTCTTGCTAAACTCTTTTAATGGCTGCATTTACTTATCTGTATTTAAACTTTAATATGAGCTAATTTCTTACTTTGTTGGGACAATAAAAGTACCCGAACCTATGATTTGAGTTGTGTTTATTCCGTTTTTTACGGTAAGAAATCTTGCCTAAGTTCGCCGGTTTGCCTCGGCGAGATTTCGCCAATCTCCATGCCTCAAACATGTCTTTCTCATAACCAAACTAAAAAATAACAAAGCCTCTACCAACGGAGTACAAACTCACCTGAGCATCTAATTTCCAATTCCTCACTTCCTCACAACTACCATGGTGGCTTTGCTAAAACCAAATCATCTGATCAAGGAGAATTTGAACAAGTTACATTGATGCTCATATTCAGCCTATGGAATAACACAAGTACAGTTCCTTGCTTGGATCCACTTGGGCAAACCTTCTAAAAAAAAAAAAAACAGGAAAAAGAAAGGCCATAAGATTAGCTCATGAACTTTCTTCCTTGTTTAATGAACTTCTCATATGGTTTATAAGAAAATTATTGTATTAAGAGATGAGCGACAGAATCTTAGTGGCCCATTGTATAATATTCTCTCTCTCTCAAAAACACATAAGAACAGAGTGTATGCCAGTTTTATACAACTTGACACATAATGTGTAGGTTTTTTTTTGGGTAATTTTCATCTGGACCCCCTAAGGTTTGGTCCAAGTCACTTTTAGTCCAGATTAAGTTTCTTTTTGCATATGGCTCCCCTGTGGTTTCAAGAAATGATTAAATAAGGACAATCTTAACAGAACCGTTAGTTTAATAATTTTTATGACGAAAATACCCTTGTTTTCTTTTTCGATTTATTTGTTTTAGGTTTTTTCTTCTTTTTAATAAGTTTATTTCTTTTATTTAATCTACCAAAAGAAAAAATAATTAAAAAAATAACTTTACCAAATAACTCTCTCTGCTGGTTGAAGCTTTCGAAGCCCAAGCCCCATCCTCTGCAATGGTTTAAGGTTAGATTATTATTGAGATTTCAAGATCAGATCCTTAGCAAAGTTTTGATGGCATCAAAGGATTACGTTTCAAAGTCCTGCAAAACCGGGATATAAAGTTAAGGAAGAAGAAGATGGATCGATTCTGGGATATCAATTTCGAAAATAGGATACTCTGGATATGGGACCAAATCGTTGTTCCTGAATCTCATAGCGTTCGAGCAAAGCTACCCAGAAAGCAGCAACCAAATCACAGCGTGTGTAATTCACATGGACAAATCTCATAAATTCACCAAAGGATGTGGGTTACCTTCACCATTACGATATAATTGAGCACTTGGAGCTGTTCCACAGGATGTGTCAGGAGCCGTGTGTATGGTGTCGTCTAGTGTAGAAGAGATTTCACATAAGATGAGTGCCGGAATTGTGTGAATACTTTTGCAAATGAAATCGTTCGACGTTCCCCTAATCGAAAAGAAGGGTTGATATGTTATTGGGGTTGTATCTTGTGCTTCGCAGACTGGGAATTTTTCGGCCAAATCGACGGCCAAAGCCCAAAATAATCTACTACCCAGTGGACAATGTGACGGATGTGACCAGCAGTTGCATTCAACATCGATTATCTCTGTCAACATTCTTAAATTAGGGTTTTGTGGTATCAATTTCGAAAATGAAAACAATCAAGCGACAAATTTTCATTCCTTAAATTAGGGTTTTAATTCTCTTTCCCAGATTATGTTTTAATCATTTTGTACTTTAAAGCAACGTAGAACAAATAAAACAAAGGGTAATTTTCAAGAATCAGTCATTGTATGCAGATTGCTTTGCTTTGCGACGAAAACAAAGGGTAATTTTTTTTCAGGAATCTTAAAACGGATGAGTTTAATGGATAATTTGTCGCTATTGAAACCCCTTCAAAATTCGCAACTGGAAGGAACAGCTCTGTCAACATTTTTTAGTTTGTATATGGGATGTTGCAGTGCACGAGCGACTTGTCGAACAGTGGAACTTAGGAGGTGGTACACGATATCAACGACAACGGTTTCTCCCGGAGGAGGTGACTCGGTACCATAATCACAGGTGGAACGCGTGTGATGCGTCCAAAATCTGCTCAGCCCTTAGATCTCCTCATGGTGACCTGCAAAACGAAAGCGTCAGATGTGGCCCAACCGCTGGGGTCGGGAGTCCACCTCCGAAGGCTAATTCAGTTGATGAACTTAATCATAAACGGCTCTGTTAGAAGCACAGAGCTAAGGAATAAAGAACTGTGAAAGGTGATCTAGATAGCAGGCCGCTGATAGTTTACGTCTATCAGTCTGTATCAGAATCTGAGTCTAAGTCTCAAATTGTGTGTTTTCAGATCCTCCTCACCTCGTATGGTAGTGAGGTTTATATAGAGTGTACCTTCGAATCTCCTTCGTTGGATGCACTTGAGCCTTCTTCGGATAGTCGTTGGATCTTAACAGTTAGATCCGTTGAGTAATAGACTTCTACTAGTTTGGACTAGTAGAGGACTCCTGAGATAACCTTTAGGTTATGTGATGATTATCCCTTCGATAATGATTATCCGCAGCCGTCAATTCGAGTCTGCCATCATTAGGGTAATTAACCTAATCCATAAGTCGGATTAGGGCGGTCTTGTAGCTGAATAATTTTTCTTCCTCAGCAAGCCATCTTCTGGATCCGGTTCCCTCGGGAGCGAGTCGGTTCCCTCTGTCTCGACCGGGGTCGAGGGTCGAACCAGGTATGAACCCGGTTTGATCATAATTTCTCCATATCATGAGCCCCCTGGACCAAGCGTTCGGTCGATCTCGAGGGCTTGGTTTTTAACTGGGTTCTTCGTCAGGCGATAATCTCTGCATGCTGCATTAAATGTCATATCACATTTAATGCGGTTGGTCACTTTTCCTCGAGCGTTGTGAGGGTAAGGCCACGTGTCTCCTTGCAGTCGATCTGTCGTGGCTCACGTAATCCAAGCGACGGTTTCTGAACGCCTATTTCGGATTCAGGAGTTCAAACTTTCAAAACGTCTTCTAATCTCAAT
This sequence comes from Hakea prostrata, assembly GCF_041222555.1. Classification (NCBI taxonomy): domain Eukaryota; kingdom Viridiplantae; phylum Streptophyta; class Magnoliopsida; order Proteales; family Proteaceae; genus Hakea; species Hakea prostrata. Next base: position 155,183 of record NW_028291224.1, read on the forward strand.
CGTCGATTTTGAATCAATCTCGATTGTTCGGATTCCCCGAACGATCGTGCGGGTGTTTTAAAGAGGTTCTTTCTCACGAGACGGGCATTCATTGTTGATGTTAAATCTTGATCGTCCTTGGAGCACGGTTCTGCGTGAAGAGAATGTGGTACTAGGTGTGTAAACGGATGATTGATCTCAACTATCGAATAGTGTTAATACCAGTATTTGCATCTACTATATTGAATACTTACTCATAAAATATCCTTCGATTTTCGGACAAATTTAGTTAGATTAGATGATAATCAAGAATAGTTATTTTAGAAAAAGTATATTCTTCTAAGTGGGCATAAATAGGACTTAATACAAGTTTTTGACTAGTCATACATCTTTACTATTTTATTTGTGAGGATTAGGTTTGAAATTTAAGTATTTAGCATCTTTTGGTAGCTATTTTGGTAGAAAATGTAGAAAAATACACATATCACAAAAATTTTTTTATAAAAATAAGAAAAAAAATCTAAATAAGTAACTTAATTGTTAATAATTTTATCGAACGGATAATAAAATCGGTAAAAAGGGGGTATACATATTTTCCATCCTATTAGTAATCGGATTGATTCGAATATCTCTAAACGGATGCGGATAGTGTGAAGTGGATTTCAGCTTATCCATTTAGCACACCCAATTTATTGGACGCTGGGAGACGAAGATGTATGTAATAGCTACCCAAAACGCATGGAATGCGCTTAGAACCCATTGAGTAGAAGGAGACAAATCACTTGGCATTTTGAGAAGTCTTTGGAGCAAAGTTGGAGAAGTCCTCATTGTTATATCTGAAGCGAATGGTTATAGCCCAAGAACAAATTACTAGAATATAATTGTTTTAGATTAATAATTGTTCCGCTGAACTCAACGAATTTTCGAACTTAATTACTTTAATTATTTCTTTAATTCATTTTCTTTGAGTATTTTGGACTCCCGTAATCTTTTTCAATTAATTATTAGAACTTGTTCTTACTTATGATTATTATTACTTGCATTTATTATTCTTGATGATAAAAACCGTGGATCCCGTGATGGATCGCATCCACTAGTTGTCGGCTGACCGATACCAGCAGGTGGGTGTGACACCACACGGCTTCAAGTCCGGTGCATGTACTATGCCTCACGAAACTCGAATCTGAAATTTACTACTGCTTCAAGACTTATAGTCACATTGAGTTCTGCTACTTGAGGGAGGACCTTTGAAGCATGTTCTGTTATTTGTCAACAAGTATGCTCTTTTATGGATCAAGACTCCACTATTGAGGGTCCTGTTTCACTTTGAATACCGTTGCTGCTCAAGTGTAATTCCTGCTGACTAAATCTACTTTAGTTATTTGAAGTTTATTCCTTCCTTGCTTGGTTTTGTTCACCTAGCTACTAGGCTATTTAAGGTCCTTGTTCATTTACTCATTTATCCCTCCACATCTATTTATTATTGCTGTCATGGTTGACCCTAAGGCATGCTAGACATGATATTCTCCTCCATAATTTTTTGCTTTGATATTCGTTTTGTGGTTTGCTTACTTTCCTGATTGAAGTTTAACAACAATAATGTTACCTGCTTTATTTGATTTTAGCTTCCTTTTCATGCAATTCTATAAATTTTTTCCTTTATTCTGTATTTTCTCATGTCCCTCATTAGTATATTCTTAGCTATCATGTTATTGGATTTCCTTATTTATAATTACTTCCAAATTTGTTTTCCTATTATTATTCCTCCATATGGCCTCTTTTTCCATTATTATTGTACCACCTGTTATCTGTCTTTCAAGCATTAATTCTCTTTCTTTCCCTTATTTAGCATATTTCTCATGAATTTGTCAACTTTTAAGTCATGCTAATTGCCTCTATTTATTTAGCCTTTTTTATTTTGGCTATTTTTTATTTTTTTTTAAAAAAATTACAGAGTTGCTATTAGACTTTTTTCTGCTTTGTGGATCCTCTTTATGGTCTGAAGGGGTGCCATTGAGCTTATTTTGCATGGCCTCTTTAGGTCAGAATTGTACAATTGCCATTAGGCTTATTTTGGAATTGCATGATGGATCCCTTTTGTTGTCAATTTTTTCAGAAACTTCATTGGTATTTCATGTAAACCATTTTATTTGGGGGACTCCAGTTACATCAACTTTGTAAATCTAATATTTTTACTATTGGAACTTTTGCAGCCATTATTTCTATTGTAAAACTTGGTATTGGTAATTATTGGAATCTAATCGTATGTTTTTTTTTTATTATTTTATCTAGTCCACATGTAGTGCTATAATGAGAGGCAAAAATGACACTTATTCTATATCTACTCAAGATTTATTGAAGAATAATAATTATGAAGATCTTTGTCCTCCTAAGATGGTATTTATAGGAACACCTACCTACTTGGTCCAACTTAACATATACTTTATCTTCTTACCTACTCACATGGTCCGGCAGTAACTCATATTGTCTTTGATCTACCTACTTGGTCCATAGTAACTCATACTACCTTTTACCTACCTACATACTTGGTTCAATAAGAACTCATACTACTTTTTTATTTACTCATTTGGTCTACAATAACCCATATTGCCTTTATCTACCCTCTTTTAGTTTGTAGTAATCCATATTACATTTTATCTACCTTACTTGCCCTATAGTAACCCTAATGCCTTTATGCTTATATATAATTATTCGCTACCCTTTGCTCAATTGCTCATGTATAATTACCCCCTTACCTTAATTGTGCCTTACTCATACCCTCAACCACATGTTTAATTAGGTGGGGACCCACTTAGTTTACTTGTTAATACTCAAAGGTGGTCCCTTTCCTAAATGTGGTGGAAGGATGTTAAGAGAGTACAGCTTCTCCACCCGCAAGGGTAAAGGATTCCAACTTATGTTAGTCACCTCCATTCACTATTGTTTTATTGTTGAGTAGGAGGGGTTTCCATTGAATGCAAAGCAATTACACGATTGAACTTTCATTTGAAGTTGTTTTGCTGACTCGCATTGGCCAAGCATTATGCTAATCCTTTCGTAAAATCATTTAGTCTTTCATTGTCTTCTTTTGGCTATTGAGATCATTGATCATCCTCTTTGGTTCACGATTTTGCCAATTGCCATGGTTAGTTGGCTGGATATGTAGATATATGTTTGACTACTTCCTCCGAGCATGGTAACTTGTCGTATTACACACTACGGTGTTCGTGATTTATTTGGACACATGTTCATAACGTATTTGTTCACACGGTGCTCTTGATATATTTGCTTACTATGTTGCTCGTAATAGATGTATTTGCACACTATGTTGCTCGAAAGCCCAAATTTAGGTCTTATACCTTTTTATTTCCGTAAGCCCAAAGTATCTTAGGTCTTACACTTTTTTTGGTTCTCCAAAGTATCTTTGGTCTTACACCTTTTTTGAAGCCCTTAGGTCTTACGCTTTTCTCCGGAAGCCCTTAGGGTCTTACATTTTTTCTCGCAAGCCTAATGTATTCCAGTCTTTACACCTTTTTCTCGAAGCCTTTAGGTCTTACACCTTGTGTTCCTGCTATTCTGAACATGACGTTTAGTTGAAGTGTAAATAGATCTATGTGTTCTAAGTTATTCTAAACACAATGTGAATTTGAAGTAAATATCTTTGTGTTCGGTTCTTCCCGTACACGATGTGAATTGAAGTAAATAAATCTTTGTGTTTGGTTCTTTCCCCGAACACGATGTGAATTGAAGTAAACAAATATCTTTGTTTGGTAATCTCTCTCCTTTATGCATTATCTCATATGTCGAAGTATTCTTGTTCGGTATACCTAAGTAAATGTATCGGCCATTCGTGGCATCCTCTCCATACGATTGCTAGTATGTTTCCGCAGGTGGCTGTTCTGACTACACGTTGTGCTTGTTCATCACAAGTGAATTTGAATGGGATGGAATTTGTGGCCTGCAGCTGGCACAATTCTTTTGTTGATACCCGAATACCCGAAGCAATTTTCAAATGTTCGTTATTTATTATGTTTTTCATTCAAGCCATGTACGAGACAGTTTTGCTCGGTCATGAGTCCAAGTAAGCGTTCACAACCATTGGTTGGCCATAACCCACCACCCCCCGAGCATGATAACTTGGGGTATGATGAAAAATCTTTGAAGTTTTCATGCCTAGGGTACCTTAGGCCTTTTCTTTGCCTAAGAGACTTTAGGTCTTTCTCCTAAGAGTCTTATATCTTTCGCCTCTCAAGAGACTTAGGTCTTTCACTTTTTTTGGAAGCCCTTAGGTCTTACACTTTTTTGGAAGCCCCTTAGGTCTTACACCTTTCTAGAAGCCCTTAGGTCTTACACCTTTTTTCGGGAAGCCTTAGGTCTTATACTTTTCTAGCCCTTATGTCTTACACCATTTCGGGAAGCTCCCTTAGGTCCTACACTTTTTTATTTTCGGAAGCCTAAAGTATCTTAGGTCTTACACTATTTCTGCGGGAAGCCCTTAGGTTTTACACGTTTTCTTGAAAGCCCTTAGGTCTTACACCTTTTGTTTTTTTTTAAGCCTAAAATTATCTTAGGTCTTACCTTTTTCTTGAAGCCCTTAGGTCTTACACCTTTTTTATTTTCTTGTAGCTTAGAGTATCTTAGGTTTTACACCTTTTCTGAGCCCTTAGGTCTTAAACTTTTTCTTGTAGCCCTTTGGTCTTACACCTTTTTCTAGATGCCCTTAGGTCTTACACATATTTGGATGCCCTTAGGTCTTACACCTTTTCCGAAGCCCTTAGGTCTTACACTTTTTATGCCTAAGGAACTAGGTCCTTTTTCTTCCTAATGTTGTTGAGTAGAGTTATTGATTTGATCATGCAACTTCCTTCCAATATTGGTCTAGCAGTAATGATTGTGGTCGACTCATAGGTTTCTAGTATAGTCGCTCTTTTAGATTTGTACATCTACACCTCTTCGCTTAGCATGGCTACTTCCATATTTTGCTTACAAGGAGATTAAGATTTGAGATGTTTATCTCTCTTTAGTCCCCCGATGATAGGTCAAATCTTTCCTTTGTTGTTATGCTTCATCCCAGTAGAACTTTTTGCTTGTATGTAGAACTCCTTCTTGATCATGTATAGTCGATTATATCTCGAGCTCCCATACTTGTAATTTTGATGATATTTTGCTATCCATGAGCTCAAAGGCTTGAAAATATTGTATATAAGACTTTGTTGTTGAAGCTAAATATATTATTAATGCCGAATTCCATCTAGCTAACTTAAAAAGTAATATTGTTTGATATTCCACATCCAATTCTAGGTTGTACATGGCGAATAACCCCGATCGTGCATCAATGAGTATGATGAAAGCAGCATAGTCAAAAATGATTCTTGAACAAGATTATAAATGTGATGATGAGTTAAGAAAATATATCTGAATAATCTCATGACAAATATGTTTAAATAAAGTGTAGCATTGGAATATTAACCTCAAATACCATGTTCTTTTCTAATTCCCATTCATATACAAATGATGGAATTGAAGAGGAAATTGAACATATATATGATATGCATGCTAAATATAGATACCAAAAAAGCCATGAATGACAGTGTAGAATAAGATTCTAAACTGTTAAATTGAGAAAGTGGATAATCAAATTTAGTTTACCTAATTGCCACCGTAAAGAGCCCTGAGAACCAATAGGGTATGAATCAAGATATAGGAGCCCCGAGGAAGAAAATAACTCCTGGTATGACATTCGCATCTTAGTGAACTTCAAGTTTTTCGTTCATCTCTTTCACCCGCGACTTGATTTTTTGAATCGGAATTTGTGTGTATAAGAGAAACAATGGAGGATTTCGACTGAAAAATCATCAACTGATGTGTCTCAAGATAAGCAATCCAATACGACGGAGCATTTATTTTTTCTCTACGCTATTATAATTGTGGACGTTGATCTTGGAAAACCCGAATGTGAATCAATCTTGAGTCACGATCCTACTAATAATCTGAACTCCATTAAATTGCATTGTTGTTGCTTCTCCACTTTTGAATTGGTAGACGGTCAAGCACAACACTAATATTTTCTCCACTCTAATCTCTTATGTTCACCATTGGAGTAGTTGACTTGAGCTAACGCTCTACCCTACTACTGTCCTCCGCATCATTTTTGTTTTAGAAACTCGTGGACCCCCGAGATCATAGAAATCTTCACCCTCACGGTTTTTCTTTTAAATTGAACGTGACTGGACTTTGGCCAATCTTAGTTCTAATCAAACTATCATCCAAACCGCCATTGACGTAAATCGGCGCCATGGGAATGGTTTCAACCTTCCTAGTAATAAACTTCAAAGAATGTACAGGAGAGCTTCTTCTCTCGCCCACGTAATCATCTCCTTTCCCTACGTCTGAATGCTTAGTAGCCTTCGCTTCGGCAAGAGAATCTTGACTTTTCACCCCCTTTGTCGCCGAGTCAAAGGATCTTGATTTTCTTGTTTTCATGTATATTTCTATTGATTTCAGCCGTTCATTTCTGGTTTGACAAGGCCTCACCAACTAAATTTAGATTCCGAGACTCTCATTCTTTTCACACAGCTTGATTGAAAACGGCGAGCGAGAAGGCCTTATCACGACCATATAATCACCGACCGTTAAGGACACTCGGTGGCCGATCCGGTCCATCTTTTCTTTTAGTGTGCAAAAGGCCTTGAGTTGCAGAGCTCAAGGATCTGTTACAATGTTTCCAAATCTTTCTCTGGTTCATCGATTCCCTCAATTTCAACCGCTTCTTTAGCTCCGAAAAGAAATCCTTATGAAGCCGCATTGTCTCTTTTGTGTTGTTGCAATGATCTCGACAAATGACACCGGTAATCCTCGCATTTTTTTTTTGGCTCACTTCTCGCTTCACCGCTGAGATTTTGGCTGAGCCGTGACCTATGAGGGGCAACACATGGGACATATTGCAGTTGAGATGGCATCCGAGCATGGTGACTTGTGAACAATTTCCTTAAATTTTTCATCATCCGGATTCCATTTGGTGATGGTGGATTCTCGTTGCTTCAAGCTCTTGACAAAACAAAAATAACACATGGGAAGTAATTCTCCGTATGGTAAACTCAACAAAATAACAAAGGGACGAAAGATTCTTCCACCCGGTTGCTTAAAGGTGGTTGTAAATTGTAATATGCTTTGGCAAAAGACAAAAAATCATGAATCTCAATCAAATCTCTTTTCTTTATGTAACCGCCTTTGCAAAAGCACAATAAATTAATTTATTGTAAACCCCTATCATATGTTCCCTTTATGTAACCGACATAAAAAAATGAATAATTTGATAATGACAATTGATGATGTAAATTGGGTTAATTTAACCTTGACGATAATGTGACTTTACAAAACCGATGCAATTACTCAACCTTGTGGTTGGTTCTCATAAATCTAAGAGAATTCCCACCAAACTTCGATTAATTCATGTTGTAATTAGTTCCACATCGACCGATGTGGGAATATGGGAGAGGAGGAGGCTATAAAGAAAGCCTCCTCCTTCTTTAAGCATCCCAAATATCTTTCCCTCTAGGATATTTCTTTATTTATAGTAGAGTTTTTTCTCTTGCCCATATATTCTTCCTGTTCTTTCTTTTCTCTTATTTGCCGATTGTTTTATTCGGTGGGTTCTTCATAACCCAACAATGGGAGCGAGGTTTCGGTTCTCCAAGTCATGTCGGGGGATACTCTAATCTTCTACATCATAAAAGGAAAATTCCTTAGGGGTCTATTTGTTTGGTTTAGGGCGTGAGTATCTACTTATAGTACTCGTGATTGCCACTTAGGTGGATCCTTCACATCAGAAAAATAGTAAGATATTGTCTTTCATCCCACTGAGGTGCTGCAGATGTCGCAATTTCACGTGGTTTTTTTCGGGTATCCTAGAAAGGTGTATTTGGTGATTAAGTGCATGTCTAGGGAAATTTTGTTTAAGTAGTCCTGTATTTAACCGACCGGCTTGTGTCCCCCAGTCCTCTTTCCCGGAAATTTCCCGGTGTATTTTGGTTCAACCATATACCGCTTGAAGATAACCTGAGAAGACAAGTTTCATGTGAAATAGTGGAGTTATTCGCAGCCAACAATTGTTCATGATAGAAGCAATGGCCGTAAAGATCGACATCCACCGGTTTGACGGCAGGAAATTCTCATTATGGAAAATGAAGATGAATGCATTATTGATAAAAGATAACCGCCAGAAGCATCGTTGTTCGGCTAGCAGAGTTCATGGGATAACGAAAAATGGAAGAATTAGATGCAATGGCCCTTTCCAATTTGCATCTAGCAATCTGATTATCTCAGATATTTTAGCAAGCATAGAAGAGAAGAAAATCCATAAGGAGGTTTGGGATCACCTCATCAAATTGTATGAAGCCAAAATCACTTCCACCTCATCAAATTGTAGATAAGCGGTAGACATCTCAATGGTGCATTGTCGAAGGAGATAGAGACCGTGTGGATATTGATTGGTTCTCAATCTAATCTCCAAGTGGGAGATTGTAGTAGTATTAGTCCCACATCGACTGATGTGGGAATATGTGGAGAGGAGGAGGCTATAAAAGAAAGCCTCCTCCTTCTTTAAGCATCCCAAATATCTTTCCTCTAGGATATTTATTTATTTATAGTGGAGTTTTCTCTCTTGCCCATATATTCTTGTGTTCTTCTTGTCTCTTATATGCTGATTGTTCTATTTGGTGGGTTCTTCATAACCCGACAATTCGTTTGGCAAACTCGATTTGGGAATAAGTCCTCAAATTTGTTTAAAAAATAATGATTATTTTAAGAAAAGGGATGTACGACATACCTTATGGTTTAATTACCCTAAAGGGAATTTGAAGACAATATTACCTCACAAGGGAATTTGATCACCTCATTATTATTCGGAGGGTTGATTTAGCATTCCTGATCTTATCTGCACGATGGCTTTTTGATCAAGTTTCCCACAGACGGCGCCATTGTTGATACTAAATCTTGCTCGTCCTTCCCTGTCACGTTCCTGCAAAACACGTGCTCGACCTTGGGTGGTCAAGGTACGTCTCCGACAAGCAAGTCAGTACCAACGATTTGATCTCAACTACTCAATAGATAATTCAAGTAATTGATCACACAAAATATGAATACTTACTACATAAAGCCTACCTGAGGTGCTTATATAGCTTTAGATATCAGAGTTAGACTCCAAATATAACTCTAAGAAGTGTTGTGTTAGGAAAGTAACTCTACAAATAGCCTTTTACCTGACTTATCCTTTCGAAGAAGTTTGGAGATGATAGAAGTTTATCCTAATCGGGTACTCTTGACACGATGGTCGGTCACTATGGTCGAGACAATTGTATTGAACCCATTGGTCACACCGGTCAGGGTAGAATGACTATTTCAATCATTAACACTTGTCTTGCATTGTCTTCCCCGTCGCAAGCAACCTCTCCTCCATTATAGGATTTTTAGGTTTTTCTTAATAAACATAGTGCTACTACATGCTCAAAACATCTACAAGAGGCATACATTTTTTCTCCATCACCACACACAATTGATTGGGTAAAACTAAAACCATCCTAGTGTCAAGTTCAGTTCAATCTGAACTTAAAGCACACGCTCCACCCTATTTTTCACCTCAACTATGATACAAGCATAGCTACCCAAAAAATCTTGCTTAGCTTTGTTATCAAGAGTGATGAGATGTCCCACTTCTTTGGCTATTAAAAAAAGTGTTCAGACATGCCAATACTCTAATGGAAGACCTAGGAAATAAATTCTCACCAATATAGTTGACGGTTGGGCTATGTTTACGTCAAAATCCAGCCTTCAATAATGAAATCAGACCACTTGCAATGCAATCCGACAAGGATAATACCCATTCCCGATTCCCAAACCAATCCTTATAATACCCTATTATCATGACACACAATCCCAGGGTCCCACCCACTTTATAACTTCAAAATCCCAACCCATTCCCATCGTCACGCTCATTTTTCATAGTGGTGCGACATATCTCTATTCATTTTTCAAAGTAGTGCGTCGAAACTCTTTTCATTTTTCAAAATGGTGCGTTAGAGATATTTCTTCTCTTTGCATGTGGGATAACCGGATAAGTTTTAGGTGGTGGTTCCAACTTCACATCTTCGGCTCTTCACCGACATTTTAAACAAATAAAAAGAGGAGAAATAGGCAGGTGTTAAGGCAAAGGTTTCTATTTCAGGCAGCAGCTTCGGTGATTCTGCGTTGAGAGACGAGAAGATGTGAAGAACAAGTGAACAACTGAAGTTAGAAGGGCTTTGGGCATATTTCGGTTTTAGTTAATTGGAGCTAGACCAATGTTGAAAAACGTAAACTAGCATGATCCTTATGTGGGTTTAGCTAATCAATGGGTAGGGTAGGGATATTCGCCTACCTCACGTAACCACTATTGGAACTCATCAAGCGTGATTCGCATCCTCGCTTAAATTCTCCATAGGAATATGATGATTTTGAATTAGGATGTCAATGCGTATGTGGACTGGAAGATACCCGTGTGTAATTTTGTTCTAGGTTCTTTGATATGCCTTGTGCTACAGCTTTGTTGTAGCATTCACAACCCAAATTCAAGGGAGGGAAAATTGACATCCAACATTTATACCACTTATTTTAGTTCTTTCCATCGTGGTGCTCTCCAATTTAGGACCTCTTGTTTAATTCTTCTGTCCTTCGTCTCTTTAGTTCATTAATCACAAAGTAATTTTGTCAATCTTGTTTAACTTAATCTTCCTTTTACATTGAGATTTACAAAAAAAATTCTCCGTGGGATTGATACCCTACTTACTATTTACTACCTAATTGTGACGCGTGCATTTGCGTAGCATTTTTAGACACGACCAAATAGTTTACTAAGAGCATATCTGAATTTACAACATGCAGCCGTTTTTGTTGGCCTTTTGGTCTTGTTCTAGCTAGTATTGAAGTAATGGAAGACCCCTTTTTGTCAGTACTTCTATTCATTGTTTTGGAAAATCAAGAGTTACTGTTTTTATTCATTCCATGAAGACCAACATGCAGCGCCTGAACTTATAGAAGAATCAGCCCATGAAGAATAACGTACAGTGCTTGAAGTTACATTAATTAAAAGAACGAGAAACAGCTCAGCAAGGGCTGCCGACCTTACAGTTGAGTGCACCAGCAGATTGAGTGAGGCTGCTGACAGTGCTGCCGTCCTTTGGGATAATAAGGTCTCCAGTGAGGAGGGCCTTCTTCTGTGCCGGGGAACCTGATTCAACAAAGAAGGCACCATTCTCCATCACATCACCCTGCGATACCCATGCCCAATTCTTCCACTCGCTTTCTGGCGCTAGTGCCCTCTTGGTAACCTCCTTGGTTCTCGATGAGCTTCCAGCGACAAAACGGTTGCCCTGGCTGAGGAAGGATGGGTTTAAGCTGCCCCCAATGGCATACATCCCCCATTCCGTGTAGTCATTGTTCACCACGTGAGCAAATCCATTTAGGACTTTGGGCAACCTCTGTGTTAATCCTTTCCCAAAATGGTTATATGCTATCGTAACCTTCATCTTATTGTTAGCAGAGGTGTTTGCATTTAACAACATCACCTGTCAACACTATTGTTCACCAATAAGGAAGCAACAGTCAGTGGGTCGACTTGGAAGGTCGAAGTAATCTTATTTTTTACGTAGTCAATCATTTTATAAAATAAGTTAGTTAAATTTAGAGAAATCAGTTTTAGTAGGAGACTTATAGCAAATTGACCAGTTATACGTACGTGGTCATGATTACTGAAGTCGATATTCGAGATGGTGATGGCAGTGGAACCCTCGACAGCATCGATTAGGCCATCTGCAGCTTTGGACATGGTCACGTGGTCGATCCAGATGTCAGAGGAGCTAAAGATGTTGATGGCATCACCGTCGCTGACGGTGCGTTTTCCGTAGTGGTCGACAGAAGCGCGAATCATACCACACCGGAGTTGAAACGATGTCATGCATATGGAGGTTGGTGATGATGACATTGCGGATGGACCGGAGGGTAAAACCAGCGCCTTTGGTAATGTGGACATTGGCACCACGGCCATCGATAGTCTTGTCGGGGGCGATAATAAGCTCACCCTTGAGTACGATGTTCATGTCTTTCTTGAAGATTATCCATAGTGGTTCCTTCTGAATGACGGCATGGCGGAGGGTGCCATTCTTTGAGTTGACCATGTCATTGTCGGAGGGGTCAGTGACGGTATAGATCTTGCCGTTCTTGCAACCAGCAGCCTTCTTGCCGAAGCCCAAAGCGCAGTTGGCGTATGCCTTTCGATCATCGGCCCGCTTAGCCTTGCACCTCCAAAGCACGCATCTATTGGGTTCGCCGCCCGGCATGCTCCTCCGGTCTCCCCCAACCTCCGTTGTCTTGTCCTCGCATCATTCATTCATCCAACCAAATCTATCGTAAGTACAGGAGTTATCCATTTCTCAACATAAAATAGCTCAATTTATACATTATCCATGGAATGTGTTTTTTAAATATAATTTGCGAGCACGGAGAATTTTGAGAAGATTCAAATTCGGGACCTACATGTGCACATGTGAGTTGAGCCGAGCAAAGAATCGTCGCAGGATTGGGCTCAAAGTCACATTCCTTTGTGCTTTGCGGCCGCCTTGGCTCGTTGTCGCCACACCGCATCAAAGTTGACTATATCGGCCTTCACCGCATAGTTGAATAAAAACAAGAAGACCATCAAGTTGCTTGTTGTAGCTAATCCCATTTTCTTTTACTCTTGTCCCCCCCTTTTTCTTAACCCTCCTCCACTGGTGAAATGGGTTTTTTTTTTTTTTTTTTTTTTTGTTTTTGTACCCACCACTCGTGTGAAATGGGTCGGAAATAAAATACAAGACATTGGGCCCAAAACCAACAGATTGAAAGCCACCCGAGTTTCTCCAAAGCATCATCATCTCTATATATTGCAATTGAGAGCCCAAATATGGGGAAGTACCATATGGGTTAAGAAAGTGAGGCCTTCCGTGCACTTTGCATATAACAGCTTAATTTCCTCCCGTGATTTGTGTTTTCTTTTCCTATCTCCATTCTCTGTTTTGGCCGGATTGAAGGATTCAAACTCTCTACCACCATATGTTTCACTGCCTTATTATATCATTATTTCTCCCCCAAAAAGCCTCATGATATCGTTTTACCTAAATTAAGAGAGTGGGTTATCGTGCAAGCACAAGGTGTCTCATTTCAAGGAGAGCAGTCTCCAAATTTATACAAAGAGAAACAAGTGATTGCAGGACCTTCTTCTCCTTTAGACCCATTTGCATCTAGAATCGGGATCTCATTCCATCCGAAGTAAAAAATTCTAGCCCTTCATGCTTATACATGCCTCCATTAGGTCCCGCTTGCACGGGGCGTGCAAATACAATTAATTTCTCTCTTCCTTGAAATACATATAGTCAGAAGCACATCAAAAACTATATTATATATTTACAACCATAAGAACCCCTCGAATCTAAGGACCAAGTTTCTTGGAGTAGTTTCCTAATTTATACAAAGAGCACAGGTGATTGCATGGCCTTCTTTAGTTTTTCTCCCTTAGATCCATTTGTAGCTAGAATCAGGGCTTCATTCCATACGGAGTCAAAAATTCCAGCCCTTCATGCTTATGCAGTTATGCATGCCTCCATTAGCTCCTAATTGCATGGGGCCATGCAAATATATTTAATCCTCTCCTCCTTGAAATACCTATAGTCAGGAGAAATCAAAAACTATATTATACATTTACGACCATAAAAACCTCTTGAATCTAAGGACCAATTGTTAGCAACCGAAGAGAACTTTGTTTCTCAAATAATTGCCAATAATTCATGTAATATACATTGGTTGTACCACCAAGTTAAACCTTGAATTTAATTGAAACTGACAACATGATATGGGAATTGATCTTTTATATGTTTGAGGTTAACAAGCTTAGCATTCAACAACGCTTGCCGCTTGCGCAGTCATTTAGAAATCGGAATGGGTTCGGGTCAACCCAGATTGGATCCTCATTTTCAAGCTAGGGATTGCTCCAGGTCTCGCTTCCAGCTTTTAAAACATAAGTTGGTTGAGTTGCTTCTGTTGTAATATAGTTTCAAGTGGTCTTCTCCTAATAGTTTAGGACTTTTACCAAGAAAACAATGTATTGAAGTTGGGAGACAAACTGTTCCACAACAATCATCTACAGAAAGAAATCTTAGACAAACGGATTTTAATACATCAACAGAAAGAATTATCCCTGTGACTACCAATATGCGAATTCAGTGCAAGTCTATTGGTTTCGGTTTCATCTACGACTCTGTAGATAATGCCAACAAGTACGAGCCCAAGTATGGGCTTACCAGGAACAACCTTGATATCAAGGTGGAGAAGTCCAGAAAGCAAATGAAGGAAAGAAAGAATGGGTCCAAGAATATTTGTGGTGTTAAGAAGACTGAGGCTGGAGATGCATCTAAAGCTGGGAAGAAGAAATGAAGAAGATATGGAGTCATATTTTGATTTTATGTTTTCACCACTACTCGCTACACTTCTATATTCTTTATGAATGGGGAAGCACTTTAGGTGTTTTATTTAGATTTTAGTGCTTGTTTAATTTCTAGAGTTAATTCTAGTGATTTTACATTTGAGATAGCTCAGTTTAAGAGTGATTTCTCTTTGTTTTAGTGTTAGTACTAAATAAAATTGTTGTTCAGTGAATCTTAAAGTTTTAAATCTAGTAAGGTCTTTTATATAATTTATGCATAAATTTCCCTTCAACTAATGGATGGAATTGGTCAGTCCTCTTTTTTTTGGCATTGTAAGAAAAGGACTATAATGGATGAAGAAATGACATGAGACATAGAACAGTAACAAAGAACAAGTCTTCTTAATTTGCTGTAGGGATGTTGTAGCATTATGGTAGCATGATTTTCCCAGATTGGACACGTGGCATTATCTAATGAAATCACTAAAAAGGGCTAACTGATTAGATATTCCTCTTGTCACTATGTGAAGGATCTTAGCCATTGATCTCATAAAAAAAGGTTCTAATCCTACAATCCATTTTTACACTATCACTTTGGGAAAATTTGGGGGAACTAAAGAGGCGGAGGAGCCACTAAAAGAAAAAGAGAGAACCAGACATGAAGAAAAGAAAGCTCGTGCAAGAGGATGAGCTATTGCAGATAGGGAGCTGGAGCATTGTGGAAGCATTATCCTAGTTCTCTATTTGGTTTTATATTTCCTACTTTTTATATTCTTGCTAAACTCTTTTAATGGCTGCATTTATTTATCTGTATTTAAACTTTAATATGAGCTAATTTCTTACTTTGTTGGGACAATAAAAGTACCCGAACCTATGATTTGAGTTGTGTTTATTCCGTTTTTTACGGTAAGAAATCTTGCCTAAGTTCGCCGGTTCGCCTCGGCGAGATTTCGCCGATCTCAATGCCTCAAACATGTCTTTCTCATAACCAAACTAAAAAATAACAAAGCCTCTACCAACGGAGTACAAACTCACCTGAGCATCTAATTTCCAATTCCTCACTTCCTCACAACTACCATGGTGGCTTTGCTAAAACCAAATCATCGATCAAGGAGAATTTGAACAAGTTACATTGATGCTCATATTCAGCCTATGGAATAACACAAGTACAGTTCCTTGCTTGGATCCACTTGGGCAAACCTTCTAAAAAAAAAAAAAAAACAGGAAAAAGAAAGGCCATAAGATTAGCTCATGAACTTTCTTCCTTGTTTAATGAACTTCTCATATGGTTTATAAGAAAATTATTGTATTAAGAGATGAGCGACAGAATCTTAGTGGCCCATTGTATAATATTCTCTCTCTCTCAAAAACACATAAGAACAGAGTGTATGCCAGTTTTATACAACTTGACACATAATGTGTAGGTTTTTTTTGGGTAATTTTCATCTGGACCCCTGAGGTTTGGTCCAAGTCACTTTTAGTCCAGATTAAGTTTCTTTTTGCATATGGCTCCCCTGTGGTTTCAAGAAATGATTAAATAAGGACAATCTTAACAGAACCGTTAGTTTAATAATTTTTATGACGAAAATACCCTTGTTTTCTTTTTCGATTTATTTGTTTTAGGTTTTTTCTTCTTTTTAATAAGTTTATTTCTTTTATTTAATCTACCAAAAGAAAAAATAATTAAAAAAATAACTTTACCAAATAACTCTCTCTGCTGGTTGAAGCTTTCGAAGCCCAAGCCCCATCCTCTGCAATGGTTGAAGGTTAGATTATTATTGAGATTTCAAGATCAGATCCTTAGCAAAGTTTTGACGGCATCAAAGGATTACGTTTCAAAGTCCTGCAAAACCTGGGATATAAAGTTAAGGAAGAAGAAGATGGATCGATTCTGGGATATCAATTTCAAAAATAGGATACTCTGGATATGGGACCAAATCGTTGTTCCTGAATCTCATAGCGTTCGAGCAAAGCTACCCAGAAAGCAGCAACCAAATCACAGCGTGTGTAATTCACATGGACAAATCTCATAAATTCACCAAAGGATGTGGGTTACCTTCACCATTACGATATAATTGAGCACTTGGAGCTGTTCCACAGGATGTGTCAGGAGCCGTGTGTATGGTGTCGTCTAGTGTAGAAGAGATTTCACATAAGATGAGTGCCGGAATTGTGTGAATACTTCTGCAAATGAAATCGTTCGACGTTCCCCTAATCGAAAAGAAGGGTTGATATGTTATTGGGGTTGTATCTTGCGCTTCGCAGACTTGGAATTTTTCGGCCAAATCGACGGCCAAAGCCCAAAATCTACTACTACCCAGTGGACAATGTGACGGATGTGACCAGCAGTTGCATTCAACATCGATTATCTCTGTCAACATTCTTAAATTAGGGTTTTGTGGTATCAATTTCGAAGATGAAAACAATCAAGCGACAAATTTTCATTCCTTAAATTAGGGTTTTAATTCTCTTTCCCAGATTATGTTTTAATCTTTTTGTACTTTAAAGCAACGTAGAACAAATAAAACAAAGGGTAATTTTCAAGAATCAGTCATTGTATGCAGATTGCTTTGCTTTGCGACGAAAACAAAGGGTAATTTTTTTTCAGGAATCTTAAAATGGATGAGTTTAATGGATAATTTGTCGCTACTGAAACCCCTTCAAAATTCGCAACTGGAAGGAACAGCTCTGTCCACATTTTTTAGTCTGTATATGGGATGTTGCAGTGCACGAGCGACTTGTCGAACAGTGGAACTTAGGAGGTGGTACACGATATCAACGACAACGGTTTCTCCCGGAGGAGGTGACTCGGTACCATAATCACAGGTGGAACGCGTGTGATGCGTCCAAAATCTGCTCAGCCCTTAGATCTCCTCATGATGACCTGCAAAACGAAAGCGTCAGATGTGGCCCAACCGCTGGGGTCGGGAGTCCACCTCCGAAGGCTAAGTCAGTTGATGAACTTAATCACAAACGGCTCTGTTAGAAGCACAGAGCTAAGGAATAAAGAACTGGGAAAGGTGATCTAGATAGCAGGCCGCTGATAGTTTACGTCTATCAGTCTGTATCAGAATCTGAGTCTAAGTCTCAAATTGTGTGTTTTCAGATCCTCCTCACCTCGTATGGTAGTGAGGTTTATATAGAGTGTACCTTCGAATCTCCTTCGTTGGATGCACTTGAGCCTTCTTCGGGTAGTCGTTGGATCTTAACAGTTAGATCCGTTGAGTAATAGACTTCTACTAGTTTGGACTAGTAGAGGACTCCTGAGATAACCTTTAGGTTATGTGATGATTATCCCTTCGATAATGATTATCCGCAGCCGTCAATTCGAGTCTGCCATCATTAGGGTAATTAACCTAATCCATAAGTCGGATTAGGGCGTGCTTGTAGCTGAATAATTTTTCTTCCTCAGCAAGCCATCTTCTGGATCCGGTTCCCTCGGGAGCGAGTCGGTTCCCTCTGTCTCAACCGGGGTCGAGGGTCGAACCAGGTATGAACCCGGTTTGATCATAATTTCTCCATATCATGAGCCCCCTAGACCAAGCGTTCGGTCGATCTCGAGGGCTTGGTTTTTAACTGGGTTCTTCGTCAGGCGATAATCTCTGCGTGCTGCATTAAATGTCATATCACATTTAATGCGGTTGGTCACTTTTCCTCGAGCGTTGTGAGGGTAAGGCCACGTGTCTCCTTGCAGTCGATCTGTCGTGGCTCACGTAATCCAAGCGACGGTTTCTGAACGCCTATTTCGGATTCATGAGTTCAAACTTTCAAAACGTCTTCTAATCTCAATCGTTGATTTTGAATCAATCTCGATCGTTCAGATTCCCGAACAGTCGTGCAGGTGTTTTAAAAGAGGTTCGTTGTCTTCGTAGGTTTCATTCTTCCTGTCCGGAATTTGAACATTTGTTGTCTGCTTTGCGCCTTCTGGCTCTCAAGCTTTTGCCTCACTGAATCAGTAAGTTTACTGATCTTTTTCTTTTTGTAGTTTAGTGAAACAAATAATGGAGGATAATAGGGCTTCTCTGGTACCCAGTGTTGGTAATAGTAGTGATAATGAAGCTTTTGCTTCTCCTCCTTCCGAACAGTCGGATAGTGATAACAAAACCCTAACTTCCCAACCGCCTAGAGGCGGTGTACTTCTTCTTCCGAGAATAACCGAGGCCTTCCCTTATCCAAAGAAGACGAGGCGGCTGTCAGGAAGATAAAATCGATTCCATGGTATCAAGAGATACATGGACTTGAGGTGAAGTATAACTCCATTCTTCAGTACTGGGGCTTGGCTCATTGTGAGCTTCTAACCATCATCCTTTAATTTTACTGAAGTGATATGTCTTTAATTCTGACTCTTGCTCTTCTTTGCAATGCCTCCAAGAATGAACCCCGAGAACCTGCGAGTGAAGGCCGCTAGGGCCGTTGTGACAGCCGAGCAACGATCACCCAGAGCCTTGACCGTAGATCAAAGAGGCTTCTGTTCCCTCTCCCGACCCCTCTTATAGGGGTATCAGGAATATCAGGACCGTGGCTGATGCTTTGGGTAAAGGGAAGAAGCCAATGGTGGAGAGGTCTAATGTCTCTTCCTCCGCCCGAACCAAAAGGAAGCATGATACAATTGATGCTTCCTCCCATAAAAAATCCAAAACAACGGATTGTGAGGAGGTCTTCACCCCCCAGTGGACCCTGAAGTTGACCGACAGGGTGACTCGGGACCCTAAGAAAGCTGCAGAGTGGAGCTCCCTCAGTCTTGTTCCTTCTGATCGCCAGGAATTTGAAGCCATGGATGACATTTCCCTTGTTAGTCAATCCACAAGGTACCGGTCTTCTTGCTTACTTATTTTTTCATAATTTGTTATGACTTCTCATAATATTTTCCACCTTCCCAGGAATGTTGTGTTGAGCTTTTATCAACACATGGAAGCATTGAGCCGGGTTGGCCGCACCAGCTCCTTGCTGCATACTTGTGAAGAGAATTTGGCCAAGGCCAATTCTGAGATAGATCGGCTGACTGCAGCTGCTGAGGAGCTGCAGAAAAAGCATGAGGAAGAAGTGATCTCCCTCAAGGAGGCCCTCGATGCTTCAAAGGCTCGTGCCGCTGCTGCCGAGTGCGAGGCCAGGAAGCAAAAGGAAGCTGCCACGTTGTTCGGTGACAGGCTTGAATTCCGATGTAGGGAGAACGAAGAATATTTGAAGTTGGCGGTCCCTAGCAAGCCCGAGCATATAAAGCCAGATCTTCGGAAGGAATGTGTTCGGAAATACCTGAACAGCGTACCTTTCTCCGAGCTGCTAGGTGCCTACAACATTCAAGCTTATCGCTTGGGGCAGAACGACGTTTAGGAGCGAATTCTCGCATCTATCCCGACCTTCGATACTGCTCCTTTTAGTGAGGTGTGCCATAAAGAGGTCTTTGGGAAATTAGGCATGGATCTCCCAAACTGGGCTCGGGAAGAAAATGATCCTTTTCCAGCTGACCCTCAATATGATGCATATCTGGCTGACGAGCCGACGCTTCCAGAGGAGAAATCACAAGCCGAGTCTCAAGCTGCTGCTATAGAGGACTCAATGGTTGACTCATATGTTTGTTCTAGCAATGTTGTGACGATCTTGTATGACTTCTTAATAATCACGGATGAGGGCTTTCTTCTTTTTTTTTTGTGATCGAAGATTGTATCCAGCTCTTGTAATTATTTTGATACTGGCCTCTTTCGATCTTTTGAAGAAATAAGAAATTAACTTCATCCTGAACTTTGCTAGCCACTTGAATAGCTGTTGCATTAGGTCTTAGTTGTTTAAAACAATGCCTTTACTTAAAGATTTCCGGAGAAATACAATAAGTCTGAGAAGGAACTCACTCGGGTTTTAAACCGATGCCTTTACTTAAGGATTTCCGGAGAAATACAATAAGTCTGAGAAGGAACTCACTCGGGTTTTAAACCGATGCCTTTACTTAAGGATTTCCGGAGAAATACAATAAGTTTGAGAAGGAACTCACTCGGGTTTTAAACCGATGCCTTTACTTAAGGATTTCCAGAAAAATACAATAAGTCTGAGAAGGAACTCACTCGGGTTTTAAACCGATGCCTTATAGTTGGATCTTGTTCTTGAATGTGGTGTATGATGCCCTCCAATCAAAAGATAATTTTTTGAAAGCCAAAAATTGCATTGATTGAGTTGAAAATGTTTACATCGCAAAAAAAATTGAAATCATCATCAAGGAAAAAACTTTTTGAGATGCCTGGCATTCCACGAACGATCCAACTCTTTCTGGGTGTTGATGTTCTTTAGCCTGTAAGCTCCTGAACCAACTGGTTTTACAACAATATAAGGTCCTTCCCAGGAAGGGTCCAATTTTCTTTGGTGACGCGGGTCGGAAGCTAAGGTGTTTCTCAACACCAAATCTCCGGCTAAGTACCGACGATTCTTCACTCGAGTATTATAATGAGACGCTATCCTTCTTTGATAATGTTGAGTTCGTGCTATTGCTCTTGCCCGAACTTCGTCCAACAGATCAAGACTATCAAGCAGTCCTTGCTCATTTGCTTTTTCCTTGAACTCTCGATCCCGTAATGTCCCCGCCATTATCTCCACTGGTGCCAATGCTTCGAATCCATATGCCAACTTGAATGGAGTTTCTCCTGTGGGTGTTCGAACCGTAGTTCTATAGGCCCACAGTACATTATGAAGTTCTTCGACCCAAGAAGCTTTGTCAGCTTCGAGTCTTCTCTTTACTCCTTCCAGTAGCATTCGGTTAGTAACCTCTACCTGTCCATTGCTCTGGGGGTATGCCACTGAGGACATACGATGCTCAATCATATATGTTCCGCAAAATTGCTCAAATTGCGGATAGTCGAACTGAGTACCATGGTCGGTGACTATAATTGTCACGCCCTCCCAGCCCGGTACCCTATCGGCATACCCGAGAGTGTGATCCACAACCCGAAGATCAGGTATCGAGTGATCAACCTCCCACATAAACAATAACATAATCATGAACAATCATAACAAGAGTGCGGAAGATAAATCATAGATCCAATAATGAAAGAATGAATCATAAACGAATCGAATAATAGATATAATCGAGTATCAAACGGATAAGTAAAGTGAAGCAAAAATCCCACTTTACATCCAGCAGAAAAGTAGCTCTAAAGAATAAACTAGACAAAATCTAATCCCAGTAGCAAGTACATTGGGTAACTAAATTATTCTCCACTTTATAGACGACATCCTTGTATGTATAGATCTCATAAATAGCACAAGGACGCTTCCACTCAATGGTCGGACTAAGCATCGTCGGAGCATAACCACTCGCGGGATCTTCGAGTAATTGTGGTAACCGCAATCACCTTCCCGGAGATATGTCTCTTCGCCTTGCGCTTCTTCATAGGGACCGTCATAATACTCGGACTGCAGGATAGTCTAACAACATTGTACAATAAAGGAATGAGTTTCAAAGAAACCCGGTAAGGCGTTAAAAATCCATAATAACATAAATGGCAGGATTCCGAACAAACATAAATGCAATATGATATGAGACAAACAATGAATGAATGAATCTAACTCTATGGATGCTTGGTCTCTGTTAGCGGACATGCTTTAAGTCATAGCACCGTACTTCTTTAGGAAAGTCCACTCACATCCTCAACCATTTAAGATATCTTGGATTCTCTCACGGATCATTTCACCGGTCTTGAGCAGCCGATTGGTAATGGGTCCTTCATCCCTCGGGACAAACCTTGGCGGGGGTTAAGTCAACACACTCTCTCACAACCATTTGGTATAAGTCTTGGCGCATGTCGGGGTAAAACCTAGCCAAATGCAAGTCTTCTACTTGGTTACATCAAGTCGGATCCGAGATACTTCCATTCCTCGTCCCACGACGATCCTTTCCGGTATCCTTCACACTAGAGTCGAGCGTATCCTATGGCACGACCAACTCGGACTACGGACTCATCAACCCTATTGATCATCCACATATGGTAAACGGGAGCTCTCACGTCCTCTCACGGGTTGGTTACCGGTCTTAAGCGCCCGTGAGCCCAAGTCTAACCATATGCAACCCTACCAATAAATGGCCCCCACAATGTGATTCCCTGTCCTCTCACGGGTTGGTTACCGGTCTTGAGCGCCCATGAATCCCCATTGCTACCACGGGTCGTTCGGTCTCAATACCCCCCGATTAGGGTCGACATAACAGGACATCCTAGCCAAACACTACTAGACAAATCCTAGATATGTCATCCAACAGTTTAGGAAGGTGTCAGAGGGCATCTCCGGAAACATCCCATAATATTCCCGTAGTAGTCCAAGGACGAAGTGTCGAAAGGACACCTCTCCTTTCCAAACCATACGTAAGCATACACATGCATCAATTCATATCGTCACATATATGGTAACTACATATATGGAAAGAAATCGATATTACAATCACTTGTATAACATTGGTAAGTAAATCATACATGAATCAATTCAATATGAATAAGTAATGCTACTGTAATCAAAGTTATGCAACAGTAGTATATCATTGTAAGAATCCAATTTAGGAAACATATTCATGATATTCAAATATAGAAACTAGATTCATGCTATCTATGTAATTAAGGAAATAACCATCCTTACCTTTTATAACTCGCAAAAGGATCCTAAGAAATCAAGTAAGATCTTGGCAAACTTGAGAAGAAGGTCCTAAACAAGTATATACAACATATTAGGAAAGATCCCTAACGAGAAAATATATCAAAACATCCGAAGCAGACCAATTATGGAGTTCTTTGTACTCATTGGTCGAGTGGATTGGTCGAGTGGTCGGTCGACCAATCGGTCGACCAATGCGGACGATAGCCTATAAAATCGAGTTTTAAGATATGAAATCCGAATTTGGTGGTTCAAAAGGGTACTAATCAAGGGGTAGACTACATCAGTAGTATTCTAGCATATAGGGGACCTCAAAACACTAATCAAATCGAGGTATCAAGATCCAAATTAGGAAACAAAAAGTTACCATAATTAACTCAAACATGGATCTTGATGAATTTGAAATAGAAAACAAGGACAAGAACTATAGGAGGATGGATCATTGCTTTCGGTAATGAAAACATGAAAACATGCATAGGTCTTCATGGAATAAGGCTTAGAAGCATAAATCTAAATAAGGAAATAAAACCTACCATATATGTAACTATCATGCATCATGAAGAACACATAGTAAGGTAGAAGAGAACAACTAGAATTCTATGGATTATGGATCATGGAAAGAAAACACAACCATTTACCACTAACATGATCAATGAAAGAAGATCCAAAGAGATCAGAATTCAGATTAGAAGATTAACAGAGATTAAATCATGGTTTGATCATGAATCCTTCAAAAGCTTGAAATGATCATGGTTAAGATCATTGTTCTAGCCTTAAATCCTTAGGATGATCATGAGAACATGTTCAGAGATGTTTGCAACAGAGGATGCAGCATCTCTTCTCTTGTCTCAACTCAAAAAGGAAAGAAAAACAAAGATGGAGGAGAAGAAGAGAGAGTAGACATACCTTTTGATGCAAAAAGAAGAGTTCCGACGAAGATCCGTCAAGAAAACACCAAGGATGCAAGAGAGATGACTTGCAGAGGTCTTTGGTTCGTTCCAGAGGGTTTGGAGGCAGCAAATACGAAGTGGACTCGAGGTTGGACTTAAATAGAGCAAGAATCAACCTAATTGCCAAAAACAACACTCATTGGTCGAGTGGATTGGTCGTGGCCCGATCGACCAATCGGTCGACCAATGCGGCAACAAGGCCAAAACGGGAATTGAAGGTCCGGATCAAATCCAAACCTAAAGGGTTTTGCACACAAGTCAAGTGACTTACCTAATAGGTAGAAATGCCTTCAAACCAAGATAGAGAGCACTCCAAGTCCATCAACTAATTAGATCTTCATCGGGATTCGGTTTCCATAAATAGAACCTCATCATCAACTTTCATGGATTCAAGCCGGACACCAAGTCCTCTCTTGGGATGGCAGGGGGCGGGGAAAAAAAAAAAGGGGGGGGGGGGGGGGGAGGCAAAACAACTTCTCTTGGTGCCTCGCCGCCCCCACCAAAATAATTAATAATTGATATTCCCGTCCGCCTAACGCCTTGGTGAATTTGCCCATGATATCAATTCCCCACATCGCAAAGGGAATGGGATCTAGAATGGAAGTCATGGTTTCAGCCGAGCACTTCGATACTGTAGCATGAATTTGACAGTTACCACACCGACGAACATATTCCATAGCAGCCTCTTGGACCTTAGGCCAATATAACCCAAGTCTTAGAATTTTGTGGGCCAGGGCTCGTCCACCCATGTCAGCTCCACAAATTCCTTCATGGACCAGGGCTCGTCCACCAAAGCTGATTTTGCTCCTTCGGGGCCTATACACCTCATAAGGGGTCATGAATAAGATCTTTTGTATAGTCTCCCATTCTGAATGACAAATCTCGCTGATCATATCTTGATCAACCTTGCCTCTTTCGGATCCTCAGGTAATTTGTCATCTCTCAGATAGTCGATTATCGGATCCATCCAGCAACGCTCTGCTTCAATATAAAAAATTTCTTTCTCATGATAACTTGGAAAAGTTATCTCTTCAATATAGACCGAAGGGTCTAGATTCTTTTCTTTGGCATTGGCTAGTCGGGATAGCTCATCTGCCACTGAATTTTCATTCCTCGAAATCTGAGATATCTTCAAATTCCGAATTTGGCTTTGAAATGCCTGCACTATCTCTTGATATTTCTGCAAGCGTGGTTCTTCAATACCATACTCCCCCTGGACTTGGTTGACTATAAGTTGAGAGTCACTATAAATAGTAACATCTGCAATAGATAATGCTTTTGACAACCGAAGTCCAGCTATCAGAGCATCATATTCTGCTTCGTTATTACTTGCTTCAAATGCAAATCTTAAAGCATATCGAATAATAAATCCTGCTGGACTTTTTAATAGAATTCCAGCTCCTGCTCCATCTTTATTACTCGAACCATCCACATATACCTCCCAAGTGGTTGGTATAATGGGATCCTCGATGGTGGATTCCACCGGTGCAGTAGCTTCTACTACAAAATCGGCTAACGCTTGAGCCTTTATTGCGGTTCTGGGCTTAAAGCTCACTTGGAACTCGCTGAGTTCGACCGACCAGAACACCATCCTTCCAGATAAATCAGGTTCATTAAGAACTTTACTAAAAGGAAAAGTTGTAAATACCTCAATTGGATGAGCCTGAAAGTATGGCCTTAGCTTCCTGGCGGCCATCATGAGAGCCAGAGCTTGCTTCTCAATTTGCGAATATCTTGTCTCCGCATCTAGCAACACGTGGCTTACATAGTAAATCGGCCACTGTTTTTTATCTTTTTCACGAACAAGTATTGCATTGACCGCTGAAAGGGACGTCGCTTGATATAGCTGTAATATTTCCCCCTTCTATGGTCTGGACAAGATCGGTGGTTGTCCTAGTGCTTCTTTTAATTCCTCGAAAGCTTTCTGGCACTCTTCGGTCGATTTTTCTTCCTTGCTGCCCCTCAAATCTTTGAGTGCCTTGAAGAAAGGCAAACATTTTTCTCCTGACTTGGAGATGAACCGATTCAAAGCAGCAACTCTCCCTGTTAAACATTGCACATCACGAACAGTTTTGGGAGCCTCCATATCAACCAGAGCTTGTATTTTGGCAGGATTAGCCTCATCTCCTCTCTGTGATACCATGAAGCCCAAAAATTTGCCCGAGGAAACTCCAAAGGCGCACTTTTCTGGGTTCAGCTTCATTTGATACTTTCGCAGTACTGTGAATACCTCAGTCAAATCTGCAATATGATTTTCTTTTGTAAAACTCTTCACTAGCATGTCGTCAACATAAGCTTCAACATTCTTTCCTATCAGATCTTTGAAAATCTTGTTGACGGCCCTCTGATATGTTGCTCCTGCGTTCTTCAGGCCAAAAGGCATGACCTTATAATAATAGCTTTCACGATCAGTCATGAAAGCTGTAAACTTTTCATCCTCCTTATTCATAAGGATCTGATTATACCCTGAGTAGGCATCCATGAAACTTAGAGTTTCATATCCACAGTCGCATCTATCAAGAGGTCAATCCAAGGCAACGGATAGCAATCTTTAGCGCAAGCCTTGTTAAGATCTGTGTAGTCTGTACACATCCTCCATTTCCCATTCGCCTTTTTTACCATTACCACGTTGGCCAACCAAGTTGGGCATTCAATTGGTTCTATGAAACCAGAATTCTTGAGTTTTTCAACTTCGTTACGAACGACTTCATACTTTTCAATGGAGAAATTTCTCCTTTTCTGTATCACTGGTTTCACCTTAGGATCTATCCAGAGTTTGTGCTCTGCGACAGCCCGATCGATTCCTGGCATGTCCTCAGCAGACCATGCAAATACATCTTTATTCTATTGAAGAAATAACTTCAACTAATTTTAAATTCCTCCAGCTGTTCAGACCCAACATAAGTAATCTTTTTCTCATCATCGGTACACAGCTGGATTTGTTCCAGCTTCTCTACTGGTTCGGGTTTTTGCATCTCTGCTTCTTCCCGATCGTCTCGAACTTCTATAGGTAGGGCAGTTACCTTCCTCGGGCCCTCCTTGTCTTTTAAATAGGCAACATAACATTGCCGAGAGATCCTCTGGTCAGAGGAGACTTGACCAATTCCCATATCAGTCGGGAATTTTATCTTCAGGTCTTTTGTCGAAACAATAGCACCTATCTTGGATAAAGATGGTCGCCCGAGGATAATATTGTAAGCTAGCAGTTCCCGAACCACCAAAAAATTGATTCGGACGGTTGTTTCCTTAGGAAAACTTCCAATAGATAAGTCCAATTGGACCGATCCTTCCGCCACGGTAGATGACCCTGCAAAACCATATAGATGTGTGGACGAAGGTTCCATCAAGTCCTGATCCACCTTCAATTTCTGATACACTTCATAAGAAATTAGGTCAGCTGCAGACCCTGTATCAACCAAAACTCTATGCACTTCCCGACATGCAATCTCTACCTTGATGACTATGGCGTCATCATGAGGTAAACAAACGCCTCTCTAGTCTTCTTCGCCAAAGGTGATAGAATCTTCACCATTCAACTTTTTTCGCTTCTGCGTCTCTCCGGTTCTGACAAATTTGGATTTTGTTTTCAAACTCCGGAGTGATTCGGGCTCTGGTCCCCCAAAGATGATAAGGATCGGTGACCGAGTAGCTTCAATCACCTCCTTGCCCTTCTTAGACTTTGGAACCTCCCTTGATCGTTCTGAACTAACCGAACGATCCCTTTTAGGAGCAGCCGCGCGAGGCTCACGTGGCTCCTCCCTCCTTCTGCTAACAAAACTGGATAGGTGTCCCTGAGATATTAATCTCTCAATATCTGCTTTCAGATGACGACAGTCATTTGTATAATGACCATAGTCCTTGTGGAATCGACAATACTTATCCTGCTGCTCTCCGGGTTTCAAAAGAATTTTAGGCGGCCACTTCAAGATATTTTTTCTTTTGATGATATTTAAAATATCAGCCCGAGGAACATTCAATGGAGTGTACTCACTTTTACTGGGAGACCTTTGGCGCCAAGCCTGAGATTTTCCAACTCGATCACGGACATTTTTCTTTGGCTTCTGCTTCTGCTCAGGAGCCTTCTATTCCTTATTGGAGACTTTATTATCTCTTTGGCGCGCATCTAGAATCTCCATAACTTTAGCCTGTTTCTGGCATCTCTGTACCAACTCAGCATAAGTCGGAGGCATATCCTGTAGTAATAACTCCAGGAGTTTTCGATTAGTGAGTCCCGTAAATAGAGCAGTTTTGGCTACTTGCTCATCCAAAATTTCTATCTCCATCGTTACTTTGTTGAATCTTTTCAGAAACTCTCTGATTGATTCGTTTTTTCCTTGTCTGACAGTAAACAAAGTTTCCTCTGTCTTTTTGACCTGTATTCCACTCTGGAATCGCCCTATGGATTTGCGCGCCAATTCATCAAAGTTTACGATCCTTCCAGAGGGGAGGTTCGAAAACCACTTTTGTGCTTGCTCAGTTAGAGATGAACCAAAAACCCTGCATAAAATTTCATCAGAATTACCTAAAACTACCATGGTCTGTTGGTATTAGCCGATGTGAGTTGTTGAATCTCCGGAGCCATCGAACGTAGAAAAGGTAGGCAAACGGAAGTTATGGGGAAACTGATTTCCCTCAATTGGCTCGACAAAGGGGGTCTTCCAAATGACTGAGTAAATATCCTCAGTTATTCTTCCCTTAGCCAACTGCCCTAATTTTTCATTGATGTTGGCCACATCCTGACCAATCTGGGTCGGGTGATCTTCAGCGATATGATCACGACCTCGATTAACACGATCATCCCGTGCTATTCGATCATCACGAACAACCCGTCCTTCCCGAACATTCCGCTCGTCGCGAACTGCTCGATCATCACGAACGGTTCTTCTGACAGTTGGTGAGTGAGTTCTTACCCCTGTATCCAACCTTGTATTTGAATCAGTTGTACTCTCTTGCGGTCTGTCGAGCCGATCGTCTCGCCTAGGTTGATCGTCAATCCTCCTAGGTCCTCGGTCTCCTTCACAAAAATTATGACCGATATTCTGGTCTTCAGCCAATCTCTGATCACGTGGCAATGCACGTCTCCCTGAATCGCGTTGATCAGGTTCTTGTGGTAAAACCACTCGTCTGGTGAGCATGCGAAGTGCTTGGCTCACCTCCAAGAGTTGAATGTTTACCTGATCCAATTGATCTTGGAATGTATCAGGAGGATTACGTCCTCCCTGACCACCATCTACCTCGATAGGATTTTGGCTTCCCGGGGAATATCGGATTATTCGCTCCAGGGATCTGAACACAGGAATTGCGCTGTGCAGCGGCTGCTGCTGATCTAGTCACCATGGCTTTTAAAGTCGTTTCCCACAGACGGCGCCAAATGATGCGTCCAAAATCTGCTCAGCCCTTAGATCTCCTCGTGATGACCTGCAAAACGAAAGCGTCAGATGTGGCCCGACCGCTGGGGTCGGGAGTCCACCTCCGAAGGCTAAGTCAATTGATGAACTTAATCACAAACGGCTCTGTTAGAAGCACAGAGCTAAGGAATAAAGAACTGGGAAAGGTGATCTAGATAGCAGGCCGCTGATAGTTTACGTCTATCAGTCTGTATCAGAATCTGAGTCTAAGTCTCAGATTGTGTGTTTTCAGATCCTCCTCACCTCGTATGGTAGTGAGGTTTATATAGAGTGTACCTTCGAATCTCGTTCGTTGGATGCACTTGAGCCTTCTTCGGGTAGTCGTTGGATCTTAACAGTTAGATCCGTTGAGTAATAAACTTCTACTAGTTTGGACTAGTAGAGGACTACTGAGATAACCTTTAGGTTATGTGATGATTATCCCTTCGATAATGATTATCCGTAGCCGTCAATTCGAGTCTGCCATCATTAGGGTAATTAACCTAATCCATAAGTCGGATTAGGGCGTGCTTGTAGCTGAATAAGTTTTCTTCCTCAGCAAGCCATCTTCTGGATCCGATTCGCTCGGGAGCAAGTCGGTTCCCTCTGTCTCGACCAGGGTCGAGGGTCGAACCAGGTATGAACCCTGTTTGATCATAATTTCTTCATATCAGCGTGTAAGGTTAACTTGAAGCATAATTACATCAATAATACCTGGGCCATCATCTCTGTCCTCGGCGTAGAGAAAATGAAGGATTACATTTCAAACATCTTGCAAAACCTTTGCTAGTCTTGTAATCTCAATAATAATCTAACCTTCAACCATTGCAGAGGATGGGGCTTCAAAAGCTTCGACCTGTAGAGAGAGTTATTTGGTAAAGTTATCTTTTTAATTGTTTTTTCTTTTGGTAGATTGAATAAAAGAAATAAACTTATTAAAAAGAAGAAAAAAACTAAAACAAATAATTCGAAAAAGAAAACAAGGGTATTTTCGTCATAAAAATTATTAAATTAACGGTTTCTGTTAAGATTGTCCTTATTTAATCATTTCTTGAAAACACAGGGGAGCCATTTGCAAAAGAAAACTTAAACTGGACTAAAAGTGACTTGGACCAAACCTCAGGGGGTCCAGATGAAAATTACCCTTTTTTTTTTTAATTGAAAGGCCCATTAATGATTACAAATATAATTACGTAAATGATTAGGTTTAGTACTGTCTCATTAAGGTACTATAGTGCTTATAAAGGAATCAATAATGAAGAAGAAGCACTATCAGAAGAAAAATAGTGAAGAGAAGAGAAGGGGGAAAATTCACTAAAGCCACTACACCCAAAACCCAATCTGGGTCAGCAAGTTTACAAAGAAACCAAGAAAATCATGTGTTATTATGTTATTACGGATTGAATCGCCTTGCTTGAGTTCTTTTGAACTCACTCCTTTTTGCAACATCTATTGTTAGACTTACTTGCAGGTAATACTACTACTATTGATTATGATGGTCAATACTATAAAGACCAAGTTGATGACTCTTACAGTTCCCAAAGTATTGGCAACGGTATCTACGGCGGTGAAGTACGAGACTGAAGCTTATCAAGAGTAGTTCGACTCTTGCACTTGAGTGTCAGCGATGAGACATCGTCTCATTCTCTTTTTTATCTTTATTAGATTCATTGAGACCTTAGTTGTTTGTTCCCCTTTCATGTTGGGAACTGGTTGTAATCTTCTTTTGCTTTTGATCTACCTTCCGCTTGTCTGTGGAGTGATTTTCCGCCTCACTCTACACTTGATTGGTATCATTCCTGATATCTTATGTGATCGTTCTAAGATCCTTTCTTAACTTTTATTAATAAATTACTTGAATACAATGATTTGTTCTTGCTTTTGATTATGTTATTGTGCTAAGTGGATATGATCGTTCCTAAACTTGATCTTTGGGGCTATGGATCACTCCTCCGGGTATTCCATATAGGGTACCAGCTGAGTGGATGTGACAACTAGACCTACCCAGAGAAGGGCTGGTGTTATATCGTAAAGCATGTCAACCATATACAGACTTGCATAGTTAGATTCTAGCAACTTTCATATATTTGCATAACATTCATTACATATATGCTTACTTTGATATGTTGTTGATATGTATGTGAGATGTGTTTTCCTTACCGAGTTCGTCAGAACTCATTCATTTTCTTTGTATGTTACATTATATTATACAGATGGGTTTACCGAATCAGGAGAGGTTCCTTATGACTGGAGCAACTCCTGTGAAGAGAATGTGGTACTAGGGGTGTAAACGGACCGGATTCGGATCGGATAGTGTTAATACCATATCTGCATCCTACTATATTCGGACGGATTCGAAAAATATCCTATTGGTTTTCGGACAAATTTTGTTGCATTCGGATGATAATCGGATAGTTATTTTCTTAAGTATATTCTTCTAAGTGGGCATAAATACAGATTGAATACAAGTTTTTGATTAGCTGTTTACATCTTTACTATTTTATTTGTGAGGATTAGGTTTGAAATTTAAGTATTTAGCATCTTTGGTAGCTATTTTGGTAAAAAATGTAGAAAAATACACATATCACAGGTCAAAATTTTATAAAAATAAGAAAAAAATCTATATAAATAATTTAATCAGATAATTTTATTGAACGGATAATAAAATCGGTAAAAAAGGGGGTATACCATATCCGCATCCTATTAGTATCGGACGGATTCGAATATCTCTAAACGGATGCGGATGCGAATTCGGAAGTGGATTTCAGTTATCCATTTACACCCCTAAGTGGACCGTCAGTGGGAGACGAAGATGTATGTCATGAAGCCTCCTGCGGACGCATGGAATGCGCTTATAGAACCCATTGACGGTAGAAGGAGACAAATCGCTCGGCATTTTGAAATGTCTTTGGAGCAAAGTTGGAGAAGTCCTATATTGCTATATCTGAAGCGAAGGCTATAGCCCAAGAACAAATTACTAGAATATAATTGTTTTAGATTAATAATTGCTTCCGCGGAACTCGATGAATTTTGGAACTTAATTACTTTAATTATTACTTTAATTCATTTTCTTTGGATTATTTGGACTCCTGTAATCTTTTTCAATTAATTATTCGAACTTGTTCATACTTATGATTATTATTACTTGCATTTATTATTATTGATGATAAAACCGTGGATCCTGTGATGGATCGCATCCACAGGTTGTCTGGCGGGACCGATACCGGCAGGTGGGGTGTGACACTATTAATGGCTTCAAGTCTGGGTATGTACTATGCCTACGAAACTAGAATCTGAAATTTACTACTGCTTCAAGACTTATAGTTACATTGAGTTCTACTACTAGAGGGAGGACCTTGAAGCATGTTTTGTTATTTGTCAACAAGTATGCTCTTTTATGGATCAAGACTCCACTATTGAGGGTCCTGTTTCACTTTGAATTCTGCTGAAGTGTTATTACTCTGACTAAATCTACTTTAGTTATTTGAAGCTTATTCCTTCCTTGCTAGTTTTGTTCACCTAGCTACTAGGCTATTTAAGGTCCTTGTTTGGTTTACTCATCTATCCCTCCACATATATTTATTATTGTTGTCATGGTTGACCCTAAGGCATGCTAGACATGATATTCTCCTCCATAATTTTTTGCTTTGATATTCGTTTTGTGGTTTGCTTACTTTCCTGATTGAAGTTTAACAACAATAATGTTACCAGCTTTACTTGATTTTAGCTTCCTTTTCACGCAATTCTTATAAATTTTCTTCCTTTATTCTGTATTCTCTCATGCCCCATGATATTCTAGCTTTCATGTTATTGGATTTCCTTATTTATAATTACTTCCAAATTTGTTTTCCTATTATTACTCCTCCATATGGCCTCTTTTTCCATTATTAGTGTACCACCTGTTATCTGTCTTTCAAGCATTAATTCTCTTTCTTTCCTTATTTAGTATATTTCTCATGAATTTGTCAACTCTTAAGTCATGCTAATTGCCTCTATTTGTTTAGCTTCCTTTTTATTTTGGCTATTCTTTATTTAAAAAAAAAAGAATTACAGAGTTGCTATTAGACTTTTTTTGCAAGGTGGATCCCTCTTTATGATTTGAATTTACAAAATTGCCGTTGAGCTTATTTTGCATGGCATCTTTAGGGTCAGAATTTATACAATTGCCATTAGGCTTATTTTGAATTGCATGATGGATCCCTTCTTGTTGTCAATTTTTTCAGAAATTTCATTGGCATTTCATGTAAACCATTTTATTTGGGGGACTCCAGTTACATCAACTTGTAAATCTAATATTTTGACTATTGGAACTTTTGCAGCCATTATTTCTATTGTGAAACTTGCATTGGTAATTATTGGAATCTGATCGCATGTTGTTTTTTGTTATTATTTTATCTAGTCCACATGTAGTGCTACAATGAGAGGCAAAAATGACACTTATTCTATATCTACTCAAGATTTATTGAAGAATAATAATTGTGATGATCTTTGTCCTCCTAAGATGGTATTAGTAGGTCCAACTTAACATATACTATCTTCTTACCTACCTACATGGTCCGCAGTAACTCATATTGTCTTTGAACTACCTACTTGGTCCATAGTAACTCATACTACCTTTTACCTACCTACATACTTGGTTCACAGTAACCCATACTACTTTTTTATTTACCTATTTGGTCTACAATAACCCATATTGCCTCTTATCTACCCTTTTTAGTTTGTAGTAATCCATTACATTTTATCTACCTACTTGCCCTACAGTAACCCATAATGCCTTTATGCTTATATATAATTATTCGCTACCTTTATGCTCAATTGCTCATGTATAATTACCACCTACCTTAATTGTGCCTACCACATACTTCTCAACCACATGTTTAATTATATGGGGGACCCAGCTCTAGTTTACTTGTTAATACTCAAAGGTGGGTCCCTCTCCTAAATGTGTGGTGGAAGGATGTTAAGAGAGTACAGTTCTCCACCTGCAAGGGTAAAGGATTCCAACTTATGTTAGTTAGCCTCCATTCATTGTTGTTTGATTGTCAAGTAGGAGGGGTTTCCATTGAATGCAAAGCAGCTTACATGATTGAGCTTTCATTTGAAGTTGTTTGGTTGACACTACATTGGCCAAGCATTATGCTAGGTCTTATACCTTTTTTATTTCCAGAAGCCTAAAGTATCTTAGGTCTTACACCTTTTTTGGAAGCCCTTAGGTCTTACACCTTTTCTTGAAGCCCTTAGGTCTTACATCTTTTCTGCAAGCCTAATGTATCTTAGGTGTTACACCTTTTTCTAGAAGCCCTTAGGCCTTACACCTTGTGTTTGGTTAGTCCCTGAACATGACGTTTAGTTGAAGTAAATAGATCTATGTGTTCGGTTATTCCCCAAACACAATGTGAATTTGAAGTAAATAGATCTTTGTGTTCGGTTCTTCCCCGTACACGATGTGAATTGAAGTAAATAAATCTTTGTGTTTGGTTCTTCCCCGAACACGATGTGAATTGAAGTAAACAAATATCTTTGTTTGGTAATCTCTCCTTTATGCATTATCTCATATGTCGAAGTATTCTTGTTCGGTATACTGAAGTAATGTGTATCGGTCATTCGTGGCATCCTTCCATACGATTGATAGTATGTTGCCCGGTAGGTGGCTGTTCTGCCATACATTGTGCTTGTTCATCACAAGTGAATTTGAATGGGATGGAATTTGTGGTCGGCAGTGCACAATTCTTTGTTGATACCGAACATGTGAAGTAATTTTCAGTGTTCATTATTTATTATGTTTTTCATTCAAGCCATGTTGTTCGGTACGGTTTGCTCGGTCATGAGTCCAAGTAAGCGTTCGTCAACCATTGGCCGGTCATAACCCACTACCCCCCGGGCATGATAACTTGGGGTATGATGAAAAATCTTTGAAGTTTTCATGCCTAGGGAATTTTAGGTCTTTTTCTTGCCTAAGAGACTTAGGTCTTTTTGCCTAAGAGTCTTAGGTCTTTCTGCCTAAGAGACTTAGGTCTTTCACGTTTTTTGGAAGCCCTTAGGTCTCACACATTTTCTGGAAGCCCTTAGGTCTTATACCTTTTCTAGAAGCCCTTAGGTCTTACACCTTTTCTGGAAGCCCTTAGGTCTTATACCTTTTCTACAAGCCCTTAGGTCTTACACCTTTTCTGGATGCCCTTAGGTCTTATAACTTTTCTCGAAGCCCTTATGTCTTACACCTTTTCTGGAAGCCCTTAGGTCTTACACCTTTTATATTTTCGGAAGCCTAAAGTATCTTAGGTCTTACACCATTTCGGGAAGCCCTTAGGTCTTACACCTTTTATGGAAGACCTTAGGTCTTACACCTTTTTTATTTTCGGAAGCCTAAATTATCTTAGGTCTTACACCTTTTCTAGAAGCGCTTATGTCTTACACCTTTGTGAAATCCAGCCTAAACCTAGCCAGGACACCCTATCTATTTTGGGTGAAGAAAGGTTAGTTTAATGTTACATCTTGAAGTTGGACCTTGATTCCAGTGTTCTATCTCCTTCTTCTCTCTTTTCTTCTTCTTACTATTCTATCTTGATGCTTTGATTGTGGAGAAGGTGTTACACTACTATAACTACCTATTATCTAATCTCCTTATGTCTTAGAGTGAACCCCCAATCACTCTATGCATTCCTTGAAACCACATGGTGAATCTCCTCAATTCTTCATTGATGTTGATTGAGTTTTGGACAGCATGATCATTCTACTGTAGCTTCTTTTCTCATTAATGTTTAACATGTTTGATCTTAGCCTTTACTACTGTTCCAATGTATTTCATCTCCTTGAATCAATTCCCCTTTCTTTGTAGCCATTTTAGCCTTCTATGTTGACCATTGATATAAGCATTCTAGTAAGTTTCTATTTTTGATTCCTCTCATTCTAGGATTAGTATTCTTTTGATTCTCTATTTAGTTATTCTTGCCTCTGATATGTTCTTGATATTCCATTAGAGAGAAGCCTTGTTCTCTCTAATTCTTCCCTTGAATCCATGGTGAGTTTACTATGAGAACCATGTTGTTTCCAATTTAGAAACTCATGTTCCCAAGTAATAAAGTACTGATTTTTGGACAATGGATGATTCCCAATTCATGCTAGATAGTCTTATTATGTTTGTGTGAAGTTCCCTTTCGAATTTCGGATCAATCAGACTTCAAACGAAGAAGTTATGACCAAAACAGTGCAATCTGTACCTTCTTTGTCTCCATTGGTCGATTGATTGGTCGATGGGCGATAGACCAATCCAATCGACCAATGAGATATGTTTTCCAAATTTAGGTCTTTGTTGCTCTATTTAAGTCCAATCTCGGGATTAGTTCGTCTCCTCTCGCCTCCTAAGCCTCTAGAACGAGTTAGAACTCCATTCTAATCAATTTCCTTGCATCCTTGGTTGATCCCTCACAAGAACTCAAGTAATCTTCTTCCTCTTGCATCAAAGGTATGTCTACACTCTCTTCTTCTTCTCCATCTCTGTTTTTCTTTCCTTTTTGGGCTGAGACAGTAGAGAAGATGCTGCATTCTCTGTTGCAAACATCTCTCTACTCATCCCTCATGATCTTCCTAAGGATTAATGGCTAATGCAATGATCTTAATCATGATCAATGCAAGCTTTTGAAGGAATCATGATCTAAATCATGATCTTGTCTTTGTTCATCTTTTGATTCAAATTCTGATCTTCTTAGATCTGTTTTATTGATCATATTAGTAGTCAATCGCTGTGTTTTCTTTACAAGAGTTGTAACCTATGAATCTCTAGTTCTTTCTTCTTGATCATACCATGCTTTCTTCAAAAACCATGACTAATACATTTATGGTAAGTTTTGTTTCCTTATTTAGATTCATGTTCTTCAGTCTTAGATCTATTTTTCTTGAAGATCTATGTATGCCTTCCATGATATCTTTATCAAAATCAATGATTCATTCTCCTATTGTACTTGTCTATGATTTGTATTTTGAATTCTTCAAGAACCATGATTAATCTAATTATGGTAACTTTTGTTTCCTAATTTGTAACTTGAAGATTTGATTTGATTAGTGTTTTGAAGTCCTCTATATACTAGGATACTATCATAGTAGTTTCCCCCTTGTTTGGTGCCCTTTTGAACCACCAAATTCGGTTCTATATTCTAAAAACTCTGATTTTGAAGGCCACTGTCTCTGTTGGTCGATTGATTGGTCGGCGAGACAGAGACCAATCCAATCGACCAATGAGTACATCAACCTCATATTTGGTCTGTTTTGGATGTTCTGATATCTTTCCTTCTAGGTTTCTTTCCTAATATGTTGTATACACTTGTTTAGGACCTTCTTCTCAAGTTTGTCAAGATCTTACTTGAATTCTTAAGATTCCTTTGCAAATTATATAAGGTAAGGATGGTTACTTCTATAATAGCATAGATTGTGTGATTTTAGTTTCTATATTAGAATCTTTCGGATTTGTTACCATAATTAGATTCTTTTATGAATATATTACTGCTGTATTTACTTCAATTACAGTAGCATTATTTACTTGCTTTCTTTAGTTTATGAAAGTCTTTATTTGTCAACTGTATATGAGATGAATCTTATTATGGTATATTTTCTATATACTGTAAATGTGTATGATATGATTGATTTGTGATTGTGATTGATTAAGTATGGTTCGGGAAGGAGAGGTGTCCTTTTGACACTTCTGTCCTTGGACACCTACGGGAATATTATGGGATGTTTCCGGAGATGCCCTCTGGACACCTTCCTAAACTGTTGGATGACATATTTAGGACTATCTAGTAGTGTTTGGCTAGGATGTCCCGTTATGTCAGACCCTAATCGGAGGGGTATTGAGACCGAACGACCCGTGGTAGCAATGGGGATTCATGGGCGCTCAAGACCGGTAACCAACCCGTGAGAGGACAGGAATCACATTGTGGGGGCCATTTATTGGTAGGGTTGCATATGGATAGACTTGGGCTCACGGGCGCTCAAGACCGGTAACCAACCCGTGAGAGGACGTGAGAGCTTCCCGTTTACCATATGTGGATAACCAATAGGGTTGATGAGTCCGTAGTCGGGGACTATGAGGACTCTAGTGTGAAGGATACCGGAAAGGATCGCCGGGGCGAGGAATGGACGTATCCGGATCGACTTGATGTAATTGAGTAGGAGACTTGCATTTGGCTAGGCTTTACCCTGACATGCGCCAGTACTTAGACCAATGGTTATGTGAGAGAGTGGTGACCTATACCCCCAGCCATGGAATGTCCCGAGGGATGCCGGACCCACTACCAAAAGGCGTTGTGTGATGAGACCTTCCTAAAGAAGTATGGTGCTATGACTTAAAGCATGTCTGCCAATAGAGACCAGCATACATAGAGTTAGATTCATACATTCATTGTTTGTCTCATACCATACTGCATTTATGTTTGTTTTGAAACCCTGCCATTTATGTTATTATGGATTTAACTGCCTTACTGGGTTTCTTTCGAAACTCACTCCTTTTGTACCATATCTTTTGTTAGACTTCTCTGCAGGTTTGAAATATGATGACGGTCCATATAAGGAAGGGCAAGGTGAAGAAGATGAAGACTGAAGATGAAGAAGAGCCGACTGAAGATGTGGATTAGATTTCTCTTGTTTCTTCTAGACTTATCTTTTACTTACTTGTATTAGCTTAGAGCTTTACTTAGATTCAATCTACCTTCCGCATATGTTGTGGAGTATATTTCCGCTATACTCTACATATGTCTTTTGATTTGGTATCTTGTTTTCCGCACTCTGATATTTTTAGTGATCCTTTTGAGATCCTTTCTTGACTTTTATTATAAATTACTTGAACATTATGATTTGTTCTTGCTTTTGATTATGTTATTGTGCGAAATGGATATGATCGTTCCTAAACTTGATCTTTAGGGCTGTGGATCACACTCTCGGGTATGCCAGTTAGGGTACCGGCTGGGAGGATGTGACACCTTTTTTATTTTCGGAAGCCTAAATTATCTTAGGTCTTACACCTTTTCTAGAAGCCCTTAGGTCTTACACCTTTTTTATTTTCGGAAGCCTAGAGTATCTTAGGTTTTACACCTTTTCTGGAAGCCCTTAGGTCTTACACTTTTTCTAGAAGCCCTTAGGTCTTACACCTTTTCTAGATGCCCTTAGGTCTTACACCATTTTTGGAAGCCCTTAAGTCTTACACCTTTTCTGGAAGCCCTTAGGTCTTACACCTTTTTATGCCTAAGGAACTTAGGTCTTTTTCTTCCCAATGCTGGTCGAGTAGAGTTATTGATTTGGTCGTGCAGCGTCCTTCCAATATTGGTCAAGTAGAATGATTGTGGTCAACTCATAGGTTTCTAGTATAGTAGTCTTTTAGATTTGTACATCTAGACCTCTTTCGTCGAGCATGGATACTTCTATATTTTGCTTACAAGGAGATCAAGATGTGAGATGTTTATCTCTCTTTACTCCCCCGATGATAGGTCAAATCTTTTCTGAGTTGTTATGCTTCATCCAGCAGAGAACTTTTGCTTGTATGTAGAACTCCTTTCTCTTGATCATGTATGGTCGATTATATCTCAGGCTCCCATACTTGTAATTTTGATGATATTTTGCTATCCACGAGCTCAAAGGCTTTGAAAATATTGTATATAAAACTTTTGTTGTTGAAGCTAAATATATTATTTATGCTGAATTCCAGTGCTAGCTGACTTAAAGAGTAATATTGCTTGATATTCCACATCCAATTCTAGGTTGTACATGGCGAATAATCCCGATCGTGCATCAATGAGTATGATGAAAGCAGCATAGTCAAAAATGATTCTTGAACAAGATTATAAATGTGATGATGGGTTCAGAAAATATATCTGAATAGTCTCATGACAAATATGTTTAAATAAATGTGTAGCATTGGAATATTAATCTCAATCAGCCCATGTCTGTCTTCTAATTCCCATTCATATACAGTCGATGGAATTGAAGAGGAAATTGAACATATATATGATATGCATGGTAAATATAGATACCAAAAAAGGCCATGAATGACAGGTAGAATAAAATTCTAAATCTGTTAAATTGAGAAAGTGGACAGAATCAAATTTAGTTTACCGTAATTGCCACCAAAAAGAGCCCTGAGGAAAAAGTAGTGTATGAATCAAGATATAGGAGCCTTGAGGAAGAAAATATCTCCTACGAGATGACATTCTGCATCTTAGTGAACTTCAAGTCTTTTCGTTCATCTCTTTCACCTGCGAATTGATTTTTTGAATCGTAACTTTGTGTGTATAAGAGAAACAATGGAGGATTTCGATCTGAAAAATCGTCTATTGTGTGCTCAAGATAAGCAATCCAATACGACGTGAGCATTTATTTTTTTCTCTACTGTCATTATAATTGTGGACGTTGATCTTGGAAAACCTGAATGTGAATCAACTTGAATCACGATCCCACTAATAATCTGAACTCCATTAAATTGCATTGTTGTTGCTTCTCCACTTTTGAATTGGTAGACGTGTCAAGCACAACACTAATATTTTCTCCACTTCTAATCTCTTATGCTCACCATTGGAGTAGTCGACTTGAGCAAACTCTCTACCCTACTACTGTTGTCCTCCGCATCATTTTTGCTGTAGAAACTCATGGATTCCTGAGGATCATAGAAATCTTCACCCTCATGGTTTTTCTTTTTAAATTGAACGTGACGGACTTTGGCCAATCCTCGGTTCTAATCAAACAGTCATCCAAACCGCCATTGACGAAATCGTCATCATGGGAACGGTTTCAACCTTCCTAGTAATAAACTTCGAAGAATGCACAGGAGAGCTTCTTCTCTGCTCCACAAAATCATCTCCTTCCCCTACGTCTGAATGCTTAGTAGCCTTCGCCTGGCAAGAGAACTTCGACTTTTCACTCCGTTGTCGCTCGAGTCAAAGGATCTTGATTTTCTTGTTTTCTGTATATTTCTATTGATTTCAGGCCGTTCGTTATTTCTTGTGGCGACAAGGCCTCACCAGTTAAATTTAGATTCCGGCGGACTCTCATTCTTTTCACACAGTTGATTGAAAACGGCGAGCGAGAAGGCCTTATCACGACCATATAATCACCGACCGTTAAGGACACTTTGGTGGCCGATCCGGTCCATCTTTCTTTTAGAGTGGAGAAGGCCTATGAGTTGCAGAGCTACAAGGATCTGCTTCAATGTTTCCAAATCTTTCTCTGGTTCATCGATTCCCCTCAATTTCAACCGCTTCTTTAGCTCCGAAAAGAAATCCTTATGAAGCTGCATTGTCTCTTTTGTGTTGTTGCAGCGATCTCGACAGCGACGCCGGTAATCCTGTATTTTTTTTTTTTTGGCTCACTTCTTGGCTTCGCTGCAGAGATTTTGGTTGAGCCGTGACCTATGAGGGGCAACACATGGGACATATTGCAGATGAGATGGCATCCGAGCATGGTGACTTGTGAACAATTTCCTTAAATTTTTCATCATCTGGATTCCATTTGGTGATGGTGGACTCTACTTGCTTCAAGCTCTTGACAAAACAAAAATAACACATGGGAAGTAATTTCCTGTATGGTAAACCCAACAAAATAACAGTGGACGAAAGATTCTTCCACCCGGTTGCTTAAAGGTGGTTGTAAATTGTAATATGCTTTGGCAAAAGACAAAAATCATGAATCTCAATCAATTCTCTTCACTTTATGTAACCGCCTTTGCAAAAAGCACAATAATTAATTTATTGTAAACCTGCACTATCATATGTTCCCTTTATGTAACCGTACATAAAAAAATGAATAATTTGATAATGACATTTGATGATGTAAATTGGGTTAATTTAACCTTGACGATAATGTAACTTTACAAAACCGATGCAATTACTCAACCTTGTGGTTAGTTCTCATAAATCTGAGAGAATTCCCACCAAACTTCGATTAATTCGTGTTGTAATTAGTTCCACATCGACTGATGTGGGAATATGTGGAGAGGAGGAGGCTATAAAAGAAATCCTCCTCCTTCTTCTTTAAGCATCCCAAATATCTTTCCTCTTGGATATTTCTTTATTTATAGTGGAGTTTTCTCTCTTGCCCATATATTCTTGTGTTCTTCTTTTCTCTTATTTGCTGATTGTTCTATTTGGTGGGTTCTTCATAACCCGACAATTCGTTTGGCAAACTCGATTTGGGAATAAGTCCTCAAATTTGATTAAAAAAATAATGATTATTTTAAGAAAAGGAATGTACGACATACCTTATGGTTAAATTACCCTAAAGGGAATTTGAAGACAATATTACCTCACAAGGGAATTTGATCACCTCATTATTATTCGGAGGGTTGATTTAGCGTTCCTTATCTTATCTGCACGATGGCTTTTTGATCAAGTTTCCCACAGACGGCGCCATTGTTGATACTAAATCTTGCTCGTCCTTCCCTGTCACGTTCCTGCAAAACACGTGCTCGACCTTGGGTGGTAAAGGTACGTCCCCGACGAGCAAGTCAGTACCAACGATTTGATCTCAACTACTCAATAGATAATTCAAGTAATTGATCACACAAAATATGAATACTTACTACATAAAGCCTGCCTGAGGTGCTTATATAGCTTTAGATATTAGAGTTAGACTCCAAATATAACTCTAAGAAGAGTTGTGTTAGGAAAGTAACTCTACAAATAGCCTTTTACCTGACTTATCCTTTCGAAGAAGTTGGGAGATGATAGAAGTTTATCCTGATCGGGTACTCTTGACACGATGGTCAGTCACTATGGTCGAGACAATTTTATTGAACCCATTGGTCAGACCGGTCAGGGTAGAATGACTATTTCAATCATCAACACTTGTCTTGCATTGTCTTCCCCGGCGCAAGCAACCTCTCCTCCATCATAGGATTTTTAGGTTTTTCTTAATAAACATAGTGCTACTACATGCTCAAAACATTTACAAGAGGCATAC
Organism: Hakea prostrata; assembly: GCF_041222555.1. Classification (NCBI taxonomy): domain Eukaryota; kingdom Viridiplantae; phylum Streptophyta; class Magnoliopsida; order Proteales; family Proteaceae; genus Hakea; species Hakea prostrata. The sequence continues at coordinate 198,550 of NW_028291224.1, forward strand.
ATATTTTCTCCATCATCACACGCAATTGATTGGGTAAAACTAAAACCATTCAAGTGTCAGGTTCAGTTCAATCTGAACTTAAAGCACACGCTCCACCCTATTTTCCACCTCAACTATGATACAAGCATAGCTACCCAAAAAATCTTGCTTAGCTTTGTTATCAAGAGTGATGAGATGTCCCACTTCTTTGGCTATTGAAAAAAGTTTTCAGACATGCCAATACTCTAATGGAAGACCTAGGAAATAAATTCTCACCAATATAATCAACGGTTGGGCTATGTTTACGTCAAAATCCAGCCTTCAATAATGAATCAGACCACTTGCAATGCAATCCGACAAGGATAATACCCATTCCCGATTCCCAAACCAATCCTTATAATACCCTATTATCATGACACACAATCCCAGGGTCCCACCCACTTTTAAACTTCAAAATCCCAACCCATTCCCATCATCACGCTCATTTTTCATAGTGGTGCGACATATATATTTCTTCTCTTTGCATGTGGGATAACCGGATAAGTTTTAGGTGGTGGTTCCAACTTCACATCTTCGCTCTTCATTGAGATTTTAAACAAATAAAAAGAGGAGAAATAGGCGGTGTTAAGGCAAAGTTTCTATTTCAGGCAGCAGTTTTGGTGATTCCTGCACTGAGAGACGAGAAGATGTGAAGAACAAGTGAACAATCGAAGATAGAAGGGCTTTGGGCATATTTCGGTTTTAGTTAATTGGAGCTAGACCAATGTTGAAAAACGTAAACTAGCATGATCCTTATGTGGGTTTAGCTAATCAATGGGTAGGGTAGGGATATTCGCCTACCTCACGTAACCACTATTGGAACTCATCAAGCGTGATTCGCATCCTCAGTTAAATTCTCCATAGGAATATGATGATTTTGAATTAGGATGTCAATGCGTATGTGGACTGGAAGATACCCGTGTGTAATTTTGTTCTAGGTTCTTTGATATGCCTTGTGCTTGCAGCTTTGTTGTAGCATTCACAACCCAAATTCAAGGGAGGGAAAATTGACTTCCAACATTTATACCACTTATTATAGTTCTTTCCATCGTGTGCTCTCCAATTTAGGACCTCTTGTTTAATTCTTCTGTCCTTCGTCTCTTTAGTTCATTAATCACAAAGTAATTTTGTCAATCTTGTTTAACTTAATGTTCCTTTTACATTGAGATTTACAAAAAAAATTCTCCGTGGGATTGATACCCTACTTACTATTTACTACCTAATTGTGACGCGTGCATTTGCGTAGCATTTTTAGACACGAGCAAATTGTTTACTAAGAGCATATCTGAATTTACAACATGCAGCCGTTTTTGTTGGCCTTTTGGTCTTGTTCTAGCTAGTATTGAAGTAATGGAAGATCCCTTTTTGTTAGTACTTCTATTCATTGTTTTGGAAAATCAAGAGTTACTGTTTTTATTCATTCCATGAAGACGAACATGCAGCGCCTGAACTTACAGAACAATCAGCCCATGAAGAATAACGTACAGTGCTTGAAGTTACATTAATTAAAAGAGCGAGAAACAGCTCAGCAAGGGCTGCCGACCTTACAATTGAGTGCACCAGCAGACTGAGTGAGGCTGCTGACAGTGCTGCCGTCCTTTGGGCTAATAAGGTCTCCAGTGAGGAGGGCCTTCTTCTGTGCTGGGGAACCTGATTCAACAAAGAAGGCACCATTCTCCATCACATCACCCTGCGATACCCACGCCCAATTCTTCCACTCGCTTTCTGGCGCTACAGCCCTCTTGGTAACCTCCTTGGTTCTCGATGAGCTTCCCGCAACAAAACGGTTGCCCTGGCTGAGGAAGGATGGGTTTAAGCTGCCCCCAATGGCATACATCCCCCATTCCGTGTAGTCATTGTTCACCACATGAGCAAATCCATTTAGGACTTTGGGCAACCTCTGTGTTAATCCTTTCCCAAAATGGTTATATGCTATCGTAACCTTCATCTTATTGTTAGCAGAGGTGTTTGCATTTAACAACATCACCTGTCAACACGATTGTTCACCAATAAGGAAGCAACAGTCAGTGGGTCGACTTGGAAGGTCGAAGTACTCTTATTTTTTACGTAGTCAATCCTTTTATAAAATAAGTTAGTTATATTTAGAGAAATCAGTTTTAGCAGGAGACTTATAGCAAATTGACCAGTTATACGTACGTGGTCATGATTACTGAAGTCGATATTCGAGATGGTGATGGCAGTGGAACCCTCGACAGCATCGATTAGGCCATCTGCAGTTTTGGACATGGTCACGTGGTCGATCCAGATGTCAGAGGAGCTAAAGATGTTGATGGCATCACCGTCGCTGACGGTGCGTTTTCCGTAGTGGTCGACAGAAGCGCGAATCATACCACCTGGAGTTGAAACGATGTCATGCATATGGAGGTTGGTGATGATGACATTGCGGATGGACTGGAGGGTAAAACCAGCGCCTTTGGTAATGTGGACATTGGCACCACGACCATCGATAGTCTTGTCAGGGGCGATAATAAGCTCACCCTTGAGTACGATGTTCATGTCTTTCTCGAAGATTATCCATAGTGGTTCCTTCTGAATGACGGCATGGCGGAGGGTGCCATTCTTTGGGTTGACCATGTCATTGTCGGAGGGGTCAGTGACGGCATAGATCTTGCCGTCCTTGCCACCAGCAGCCTTCTTGCCGAAGCCCAAAGCGCAATTGGCGTATGCCTTTCGATCATCGGCCCAGTTAGCCTTGCACCTCCAGCACGCATCTATTGGGTTCGTCGCCTGGCATGCTCCTCCAGTCTCCCCCAGCCTCCGTTGTCTTGTCCTGCATCATTCATTCATCCATCCAAATCTATCGTAAGTACAGGAGTTATCCATTTCTCAACGTAAAATAGCTCAATTTATACATTATCCATGGAATGTGTTTTTTAAATATAATTTGCAAGCACGGAGAATTTTCAGAAGATTCAAATTCGGGACCAACATGTGCACATGTGAGTTGAGCTGAGCAGCAACTATCGCAGGATTGGGCTCAAAGCTGTCACTGCTGTGCTTTGCGGCCGCCTTGGCTCGTTGTCGCCACACTGCATCAAAGTTGACTATATCGGCCTTCACTACATAGTTGAATAAAAACAAGAAGACCAACAAGCTGCTAGATGTAGCTAATCCCATTTTCTTTTACTCTTGTCCCCCCCTTTTTCTTAACCCTCCACTCTGGTGAAATGGGTTTTTTTTTATTTTTTATTTAGTTTTTGTACCCACCACTCAGGTGAAATGGGTCAGAAATAAAATACAAGACCTTGGGCCCAAAACCAACAGATTGAAAGCCACTTGAGTTTCTCCAAAGCATCATCATCTCTATATATATTGCAATTGAGAGCCCAAATATGGGGAAGTACCATATGGGTTGAGAAAGTGAGGCCTTCCGTGCACTTCGCATATAAAAATTAATTTTCTCCCGTGATTTGTGTTTTCTTTTCCTATCTCCATTCTCTGTTTTGGACAGATTGAAGGATTCAAACTCTCTACCACCATATGTTTCATTGCCTTATTATATCATTATTTCTCCCCCAAAAAGCCTCATGATATCGTTTTACCTAAATTATGAGAGTGGGTTATCGTGCAAGCACAGTGTCTCATTTCAAGGAGCAGTTTCCAAATTTATACAAAGAGAAACAGGTGATTGCAGGACCTTCTTCTCCTTTAGACCCATTTGCATCTAGAATCAGGATCTCATTCCATCCGAAGTAAAAAATTCTAGCCCTTCATGCTTATACATGCCTCCATTAGGTCCCGCTTGCACAGGGGCGTGCAAATACAATTAATTTCTCTCTTCCTTGAAATACATATAGTCAGGAGCACATCAAAAACTATATTATATATTTACAACTATAAGAACCCCTCGAATCTAAGGACCAAGTTTCTTGGAGTAGTTTCCTAATTTATACAAAGAGCACAGGTGATTGCATGGCCTTCTTCAGTTTTTCTCCCTTAGATCCATTTGTAGCTAGAATCAGGGATTCATTCCATACGGAGTCAAAAATTCCAGCCCTTCATGCTTATGCGATTATGCATGCCTCCATTAGCTCCTAATTGCATGGGGCCATGCAAATATATTTAATCCTCTCCTCCTTGAAATACCTATAGTCAGGAGAAATCAAAAACTATATTATACATTTACGACCATAAAAACCTCTTGAATCTAAGGACCAATTGTTAGCAACCGAAGAGAACCTTGTTTCTCAAATAATTGCCAATAATTCATGTAATATAAATTGGTTGTACCACCAAGTTAAACCTTGAATTTAATTGAAACTGACAACATGATATGGGAATTGATCTTTTATATGTTTGAGGTTAACAAGCATATAGTTGTAAAACATAAGTTGGTTGCTCCGGGTCGCTTGCAGTCATTTAGAAATCAGAATGGGTTCGGGTCAACCCAGATTGGATCCTCATTTTCAAGCTAGGGATTGCTCCGGGTCTCGCTTCCAGCTTTTAAAACATAAGTTGGTTGACTTGCTTCTGTTGTAATATAGTTTCAAGTGGTCTTCTCCTAATAGTTTAGGACTTTTACCAAGAAAACAATGTAATTAAGTAGGGAGACAAACAGTTCCACAACAATCATCTACAGAAAGAAATCTTAGACAAACGGATTTTAATACATCAACAGAAAGATATTATCCGTGCGACTACCAATATGCGAATTCAGTGCAAGTCTATTGGTTTCGGTTTCATCTACGACTCTGTAGATAATGCCAACAAGTACGAGCCCAAGTATGGGCTTAACAAGAACAACCTTGATATCAAGGTGGAGAAGTCTAGAAAGCAAATGAAGGAAAGAAAGAATGGGTCCAAGAATATTTGTGGTGTTAAGAAGACTGAGGCTGGAGATGCATCTAAAGCTGGGAAGAAGAAATGAAGAAGATATGGAGTTGATATGGAGAAATTATGATCAGACCGAGTTAATACCTGGTTCGACCCTCGACCCCGGTCGAGACGGAGGGAACCAACTCGCTCCAGTGCGAACCGGATCCAGAAGATGGTTTCTTGAGGAAGAAAACTTATTCAGCTACAAGCACGCCCTAATCCAAATTATGGATTAGGTTAATTACCCTAATGATGGTAGACTAGAATTGACGGCTGCGGATAATCATTATCGAAGGGATAATCGTCACATAACCTAAAGATATCTCAGGAGTCCTCTACTAGTCCAAACTAGTAGAAGTCTATTGCTCAACGGATCTAACTGTTAAGATCCAACGACTACCCGAAGAAGGCGCAAGTGCATCCAACGAAGGAGATTAGAAGGTACACTCTATATAAACCTCACTACCATACGAGGTGAGGGAGATCTGAAAAACACACAATCTGAGACTCAAACTCAGATTCAGATACATGCTGATAGACGTAAACTATCAGTGGCTTACGATCTAGATCACCTTTCCCAGTTCTTTATTCCTTAGCTCTGTGCTTCTAGCAGAGCCGTTTGTGATTAAGTTCATCAACTGACTTAGCCATCGGAGGTGGACTCCCGACCCTCGCGGTCGGGCCACATCTGAGGCTTTCGTTTTGCAGGTCATCACGAGGAGATCTAAGGGCTGAGCAGATTTTGGACGCATCAGGAGTCATATTTTGATTTTATGTTTTCACTACTACTCGCTACACTTCTATTATAATTTCTTTATGAACGGGGAAGCACTTTAGGTGTTTTATTTAGATTTTAGTGCTTGTTTAATTTCTAGAGTTAATTTAGTGATTTTACATTTGAGATATCTCAGTTTAAGAGTGATTTCTCTTTGTTTTAGTGTTAGTACTAAATAAAATTGTTGTTCAGTGAATCTTAAAGTTTTAAATCTAGTAAGGTCTTTTATATAATTTATGCATAAATTTCCCTTCAACTAATGGATGGAATTGGTCAGTCCTCTTTTTTTTGGCATTATAAGAAAATGACTATAATGGATGAAGAAATGACATGAGACATAGAACAGTAACAAAGAACAAGTCTTCTTAATTTGCTGTAGGGATGTTGTAGCATTATGGTAGCATGATTTTCCCAGATTGGACACGTGGCATTATCTAATGAAATCACTAAAAAGGGCTAACTGATTCGATATTCCTCTTGTCACTATGTGAAGGATCTTAGCCATTGATCTCATAAAAGAAGGTTCTAATCCTACAATCCATTTTTACACTATCACTTTGGGAAAATTTGGGGGAACTAAAGAGGCGGAGGAGCCACTAAAAGAAAAAGAGAGAACCAGACATGGAGAAAAGAAAGCTCGTGCAAGAGGATGAGCTATTGCAGATAGGGAGCTGGAGCATTGTGGAAGCATTATCCTAGTTCTCTATTTGGTTTTATATTTCCTACTTTTTATATTCTTGCTAAACTCTTTTAATGGCTGCATTTATTTATCTGTATTTAAACTTTAATATGAGCTAATTTCTTACTTTGTTGGGACAATAAAAGTACCCGAACCTATGATTTGAGTTGTGTTTATTCCGTTTTTTACGGTAAGAAATCTCGCCTAAGTTCGCCGGTTCGCCTCGGCGAGATTTCGCCGATCTCCATGCCTCAAACATGTCTTTCTCATAACCAAACTAAAAATTAACAAAGCCTCTACCAACGGAGTACAAACTCACCTGAGCATCTAATTTCCAATTCCTCACTTCCTCACAACTACCATGGTGGCTTTGCTAAAACCAAATCATCTGATCAAGGAGAATTTGAACAAGTTACATTGATGCTCATATTCAGCCTATGGAATAACACAAGTACAGTTCCTTGCTTGGATCCACTTGGGCAAACCTTCCAAAAAAAAAAAAAAAAACAGGAAAAAGAAAGGCCATAAGATTAGCTCATGAACTTTCTTCCTTGTTTAATGAACTTCTCATATGGTTTATAAATAAATTATTGTATTAAGAGATGAGCGACAGAATCTTAGTGGCCCATTGTATAATATTCTCACTCTCTCTCTCTCTCTCTCTCTCTCTCAAAAACACATAAGAACAGAGTGTATGCCAATTTTATACAACTTGACACATAATGTGTACGTTTTTTTTTTAATTGAAAGGCCCATTAATGATTACAAATATAATTACGTAAATTATTAGGTTTAGTACTGTCTCATTAAGGTACTATAGTGCTTATAAAGGAATCATTAATGAAGAAGAAGCACTATCAGAATAAAAATAGTGAAGAGAAGAGAAGGGGAAAAATTCACTAAAGCCACTGCACCCAAAACCCAATCCGGGTCAGCAAGTTTACAAAGAAACCAAGAAAATTACAAGTTTTCGAGAACTTAATGGGTTCTCTGTTCAATGCTTATGAAGAGAATTCCAACACAAACCATATTGATCTAATCTCTCCTTTTGTTGCTTAAGAGTTCAGCAATTCAAACAACCCTGCTATTTCACTATATTGTCTTGAAATATTTCACAGAGGAATCATTGTATTCCTCCCTCTTCCATGTCTTGTGAAGAACAATCTCCCAGTTGAAAATGATCTCTTCATGGTAATGGGAGTCATAAGACAATGCTAAGCCCTGCTTTTATTGCTAGACTTTCTGTGTTCACCGCGTGGTTTTAATGATCCAACATCCATCTGAACCTGGTTATCCTCCAGTTCAGAGTCATCATCTTGATTAATTTCAAGAATATCAGCAATTGAGATCTGACTCTAACAGTGATCCGTCGAAACCGATCGTCTAATAGGTTGAATGCTTTCTTCTCTGATCGTCTAATACGTTGAATTACTATCATGTGTTATTATGTTATTACGGATTGAACTGCCTTGCTGAGTTCTTTTGAATTCACTCCTTTTTGCAACATCTATTGTTAGACTTACTTGCAGGTAATACTACTACTATTGATTATGATGGTCAATACTATAAAGACCAAGTTGATGACTCTTACAGTACCCAAAGTATTGGCAACGATATCTACGGCGGTGAAGACTACCAGTACAAGACTGAAGCTTATCAAGAGTAGTTCGACTCTTGCACTTGAGTGTCAGTGATGAGACATCGTCTCATTCTCTTTTTTATCTTTATTAGATTCGTTGAGACCTTAGTTGTTTGTTCCCCTTTCATGTTGGGAACCGGTTGTAATCTCCTTTTGCTTTTGATCTACCTTCTGCTTGTCTGTGGAGTGATTTTCCGCCTCACTCTACACTTGATTGGTATCATTTCTGATATCTTATAAGATCGTTCTAAGATCCTTTCTTAACTTTTATTAATAAATTACTTGAATACAATGATTTGTTCTTGCTTTTGATTATGTTATTGTGCTAAGTGGATATGATCGTTCCTAAACTTGATCTTTGGGGCTCTGGATCACTCCTCCGGGTATTCCAGATAGGGTACCAGTGACAACTAGACCTACCCAGAGAAGGGCTGGTGTTATATCTTAAAGCATGTCAACCATATACAGACTTGCATAGTTAGATTCTAGCAACTTTCATATATTTGAATAACATTCATTACATATATGCTTATTTTGATATGTTGTTGATATGTATGTGAGATGTGTTTTCCTTACTGAGTTCGTCAGAACTCATTCATTTTCTTTGTAAAACCCAGCCCTAACCTTGACCCGGAAACCTTGTTATTTGTAGGTCCGATGACCCGAAGTAAAGTAAGAAGTCAACTTTGGGCCATCCCAGTAGAGGACTTGGTGTCTGGCTTTGAATCCATGAAAGTTGATGATGAGGTTCTATTTATGGAAACTGAATCCTGATGAAGATCTGATTAGTTGATGGACTTGGAGTGCTCTCTATCTTGGTTTGAAGGCATTTCTACCTATTAGGTAAGTCACTTGACTTGTGTGCAAAACCCCTTTAGGATTGGATTTGATCCTGGACCTTCAATTCCACTGTTTTGGTCTTCTTTGTCGACATTGGTCGACTGATTGGTCGACTGGACCAGTCGACCAATCCACTCGACCAATGAGTGCTGTCTTTGGCAATTAGGTTGTTCTTGCTCTATTTAAGTCCAATCTCGAGTCCACTTCGTATTTGCTGCCTCCAAACTCTCTCGGAACGAACCAAAGACCTCTGCAAGTCATCTCTCTTGCATCCTTGGTGTTTTCTTGACGGATCTTCGTCGAAACTCTTCTTTTTGCATCAAAAGGTATGTCCACTCTCTCTTCTTCTCCTCCATCTTTGTTTTTCTTTCCTTTTTGAGTTGAGTCAGTAGAAGAGATGCTGCATTCTCTGTTGCAAACATCTCTGAACATGTTCTCATGATCATCCTAAGGATTTGAGGCTAGAACAATGATCTTAACCATGATCATTGCAAGCTTTTGAAGGAATCATGATCAAACCATGATCTAATCTTTGTTAAACTCCTAATCTGAATTCTGATCTCTTTGGATCTTCTATGTTGATCATGTTAGTAGTTAATTACTGTGTTTTCCTTCCATGATCCATAATCTATAAATCTCTAGTTGTTCTCTTCTACCTTACTATGTGTTCTTCATGATGCATGGTAGTTACATATATGGTAGGTTTTATTTCCTTATTTAGATTTATGCTTCTAAGCCTTATTCCATGAAGATCTAAGTATGTTTTCATGATACCTTTACCTGAAGCAATGATCCATCCTCCTATTGTTCTTGTCTTTGTTTTCTATTTCAAATTCATCAAGATCCATGGTTGATTTAATTATGGTAACTTTTTGTTTCCTAATTTGGATCTTGATATCTTGATTGGATTAGTGTTTTGAGGTCCCCTATATGTTAGAATACTACTGATGTAGTCTACCCCTTGATTAGTACCCTTTTGAACCACCAAATTCGGATTTCATATCTTAAAACTCTGTTTTTTAGGCTATATCTGCATTGGTCGATCGATTGGTCATTTGGACGATCGACCAATCCACTCGACCAATGAGTACAAGAACTCCGAATTGGTCTATGTTGGATGTTTTGGTATCTTTTCTGTTAGGGATCTTTCCTAATATGTTGTATATACTTGTTTAGGACCTTCTTCTCAAGTTTGCCGAGATCTTACTTGATTTCTTAGGATTCCTTTGCGAGTTATAAAAGGTAAGGATGGTTATTTCCTTAATTACATAGATAGCATGAATCTAGTTTCTATATTTGAATATCATAGATATGATTCCTAAATTAGATTCTTACAATGATATACTCTTTGTTGCATAACTTTGATTACAGTAGCATTACTTATTCATATTAAATTGATTCATGTATGATTTACTTACCAATGTTATAAAAGTGATTGTAATTATTGGC